>NC_092372.1:145243031-145543031 GCF_030028105.1 Mobula birostris | reverse complement strand
AATAAATGAGCCATAATAGAAAGGCGGAGCAGATTTGAACGGCTGAGTGGCCTAATCTTGCTCCCGTGTCTTATGGCCTCATTAACAGAGGAGTGCTGGCTATCACCAACATCTTAAAACAAGTCCTGGTGTCCGGTTGTAAAATAAAATAGCAAAAACCAATCTTAAAACACATGGCAGACGCCTGTGTTGCTAAACAGATGTAGAGGTTATTGAAAATTCCTCAAAATTTGTGGCAGGCCTAATTTGAGCGGTAAGACATTGGGCATTAATGTCAATCTGCTTGTCATCAGTTCATAGTTTAATTTGTCTTTCAGCCAGCAAAGTGAAATGCTGAATATTTTTGGAATTCGAAAGAACACCGAGTCATCCAAGAACACCACAATCCTTGAGAAAGAAGTAGATGGATTTATTATTGTAGGTAAGTTGTAATGTTTTGTTAATCTTGCAAAAAAAAATACCGTGGCAAGTCCTTTCCGTGAAATAAAAAATAAATCATTGACTTATGAGAGGCTGAATTATCCTCTAATCCACATTCCAAGTGTTGTCCTGTGCTGGGAAATGATGCCCAGACACCAAGCAAAATTCTGACTGAGCTTGGGTACCACAAGCTAAACACATCAAAGCTTATGCCTTGAAATTATTTTGTTAAATTGCATTTTTTCTTCTTTCCACTATGTGTCATACAAGAGCCTTCTAACTAAAGTATTAGAAAAATTTAGCAGCAAAATCAAGTCGAGGCACTAGCGTAATTGTCACTTTATAAATCTAATACCCAAGTGGCATCCTTACATGTGTAAGTAAAAATAATTTTGGAAGTTGGTGAAATTTCTATTAAATTTTCCCCAGTGGAAAATACAGAATGTAGTCTAAAAATTTGCATTCCATGAAATATATATTTGCAAATAGTTAAAAACGTTGAGTTCTGGATCACAGAATGGGTGGAACAGTAGCAACACTGTACGGTGCCCGCTGTAAGAGCAGGGTTCAATGACCAATGCTGTCTAGAAGGAGTTTGTATGTTCTCCCATGACTGCCTGAGTTTCCTGTGAGTGCTTCTGTTTTCTCCCACATTACAAGGACCTACGGGTTAGGGTTGGTGAGTTGTGGGCATGCTGTATTGGCACCGGAAGCGTGACGATGCTTGCAGGCTGCTTAGCGTAACCCTTTGATTTGATTTGTTGTATGTGTAACAAATAAAGCTCATTTTCAATCTTTAAAATGGACAGATATAGTTTATGCACAAGGAGTCAAATTGTTTCTGAACTGTGAGATGTTGGCAATGAAAAAGCACTTGAAATATTATTGATACTTGTGTGTATCCTTCTTTCATTTGAGGAAAGTCTTGTAACATTTTGAAGTTATAATTGAAGAAAATATCAGACCAATGTTGAAAAAAGGGTAATTACCAAATTTGTGAACTGTGGTTATTTGCCCAAGAATGAAACGGTAGTAGTTTAAATGTTGGTGAAGCATCTGGTGTAGCCCAAGTGGGTAATGCTCTGTGTGACAGAATGCCAGCTACACAATACATAGGTAATACATAATAATACAGTAGTGATGTAGATACCATGCATAATAAGTAAGATAATACAATACCAACCATACATAGACAAGCTACCATTTTAAAAGCTTCTGATCATATTTTGATTTGAGTAGTACTGGCCTTAGGATTTTTGCTATTATGAAAAGATATTAAAGTCATACAGCATGAAAGCAGGTCCTTTGCCCCACTAAGTCATTGGTGCTGTGAGGGAGTCGCTCTACTAGCTGTGTCACCCCTTTCCAGGATTTTTCAACTGCATTTGTTCAGTCACCTATGTAGTAGGTGGGGACACAATTATATTTGTGTTTGATGATCGTAATTAGTTAGAGCTTTGTGTGCATTTCACAAAGGCACCAGCAGTGTGTAGCATTAATCCTGTGCTAGAGTGATTGATAATTTTATTAATGTATCTTACAATTATTCAGTCACAGGGTGTGGGCATTGCTTTGAGTGCCTGCATTTATTTCTCTCTGCCCCCCTGACCCCCCTCTCTCTCCCCCACCCCCCGTTACACCAGTGGCATTTAGAGCAGCAAGATTTGGTGGTGTTCAGGGCTTCATTCATCGTGTCAGTAGCTTGGTTTTCACTTCCGTCTGTCATGGGTGGAAACTCAGGAATACCATTATGCTCAGATGCAAAAAGATTCTTCATTGCCGTTTTCATAACAATTTTGTTAGCCCTGAGCTGAACCCCAGAACCCGGAGGACTGGTGGACCACTCTTAGTCTGGTCTCTACCCTTTGAGCTGTTTTTGATGGGTGACCTCACCGAGGGCCAAAGCACAAGGCAGTGACTCCAGCCAACATGGCTCTGAGGTATACAGGCCTCCAAACCACAGCAAGGTTGTGGTCTGCTTGGAGGCCTGCATTTATTATCCATCGTTAATTGCCCTCGAACTTAGTGGCTTGGCATTTCAAAGAGCAGTTATGAGTCAATCACATTGAGTCTGAAGACATATTTAGACCCATCAGGTAAGATGACAGTTTTCCTTTACTGAAGGAAATGTTGTGAACCATTTGGACTTCTATAACAATTTTTGTTAATTCATGGTTATAAAATATACAGATTACATTTGGTTTTTAATTCCAGAATTATTGAACTAAATTTGAATTCCCTTGCTTCTGTGCTGGGATTTGAACAGTCTTGTAACTTAACCTCTGTGTTGCTGTACCTCTGCAAGTATTCCCTTGATGGACACGACAGTTCATGGGCATCTTTGGATTCTTCAGTTCTCTGACTTTGTTTTTACAGCTTTCCCTCATTAGCTGTACTTGACTCAGGAGCTGTCTTCCTAGTGGAATGGGAAACTAAGTCTTGGTTTGAAAGCTCGAATTGATATCAAAAGGTCCCATACTGTTAACAATAAAGTTCTGTCAAGATACTTGTGTTATATTGATTTATCATTCCTCTAATTATGTTAATTGTTTGGTATATTCGGAAGAATAAGCTTGTGAGTTTGTCTGGCATCGTTGACCCCTATCATTTAACTAGCTCTTTAGGATCTCTTCTAAGATTACTGATCAAATTCATCGTGCACTATGCACGGCACTCGTATTTCTCAGTTTACCTTTATCCCCTGTAATAATCACTCTCATTAAAAGTAATAAATGCTGTTCAGGTTTTGGCTTTGTGTCCTATAATTAATAAGAGAAAATGCTTTTTCATCTGTTACTGTAATGGAAACCTGGTTACATCAACTGAATTTTGTTATTACTGTTGATAAGGAGTTATTGCTCTCGAGTACAGTGTTTTCTAGACTGGCCCATTCTTTAAAGATTGTCGAAGAAGCATAAATGTTTTCATTATGGTTTGCTTTTATGTCTTAGAAGATTTTGTTGTAGGTCACTGATGTCAGGTAATTTTTGAGAATAAATGTACACTCTGAAACATATAAATAGATAAGAATATTTGAATTGTGGAAATGAAATCTTTGTACCTAATACTGAAAAATTCTGGTGCATCATTCTCTTACATTCTTACAGGTATTAATATGGTATAGCTATATGTTCAACATGCTATTTCTGATACCAATTATTCCACTGATTACCTCTTGGTAATTGGACCCTTGGCTTTCATTAATATTAATTTATTTTACACCATAGTTTAACATGTTACATTACTAAATGTGTTTTATGGTAATTTAATCAGTCATAAGTGAAAATTAATTTAAAACTGAATGTATTGTGTAAATATACTGTTGCTTACTGTGAAATCTGTTACTAGTCACATAAAATATTTTGTTAATGCTTTAAATAGTTTAGAGTTCCTGTCTAAACAGTACTGATATTAAATTAGTGGAAGCAATTTTGATCCACTGAAGTAACTTCGGCCCTTAAGTTTGAACTGGCAATCGCTGAAGTCATAATTTCCCTTTGAACCATATTCCTCAATACCCTTAGCAATTTAAATTTGCAGTAATCAGAAAATCCTCATTTGTGAATGGAATGGTGGGGGGGAGCTGCAACAACTCTTTGTGTGGGTTGTTCTATATTTCAATTTTGTATGAATTTGTACATTTGATCATACTTGTAAATGTTAGAACTGATTTTAAACCCCTCTACCTTGTTACTCCACCAGCACCAGAGAAAATAGCAGCTTTGTGTCACATATTGTAATCCGTTTAATATTTTAAACATTTATTAGATTACCTTTTGATTTTCTGAAAAAGGAGCATAAGCCAATTTTACATAACCATTCCTCCTTTTTAAAAAAATTTTTACAATCTGGCATCCTATTTATAAAATTGCCTTACTCCAATTTGCCTTGAACAAAGGTCGAAGCCAGGTTTTGTGCAACCTATACATTGTATGATCTCCTTTAGCATTGGAGCTCCTTTGAAATACAGACCAAGATTCCACTAGTCCTTTTACTTTTTGTGTTTGTACACAATCTCTAAATTATGTATTTCACTCTTAATAAAATATAATGGTACTCTTTCAAAGTTTCAAATAAGATGACATTAGTTTTTCCCGCTATAAGCTATATTTTTCCATAGCTTTGCCATTTAATTACTCCTGAACACAAAATCTTTGTGGAAGTTCCCTTGGACAGATTTCCCAGTGATGGTATCTCATGGGTAAAGCACATCAGCCGCCTTTGGTAGCCTGGACTGTCAAAGTCTTACTCAAACTATCTTGTGAAAATTTGGTTGACACCACTTATAAATTACTTTTGTATACCTCACGTAAGTTTTTTTTTAAAAATGCTATTTTCTCACTTTTCCCAGTTGCTGCCTGATGCGCAGAGTATCTCCAGTGTTTTCCATTTTTAGTTCAGTACTTTTGTTTTCATTACAGTGTTATGTGGTCATAAATCCAAGTAAATATGTTGCAATTAATAGGAATGCTGTTTGTCATTCTGTTCCTTTTTCATAATATGTATTTGAAGTTGTACACAAGGCAATTAAACAAAATTTTGAAAGATAGAAGTTGAAAATTCTGGAAATACTCACCAGGTCAGAACACAACTGTGGGAAGAAAAACATGGTTAATATTCTTTCTCAAAGCCGCTTCATTAGAACTCTTGTTTCTCGTGCCAGAGATGGAGCTTGATTTGAGTATTTACAGCATTTCCTGTTTTTTAAAAAATTTTGTATTTCCAGCATCTGTGGCTCTTTTTTAAAGATGTCAGAGCTTTCAAAGAGTTGTACTTGGGCCATGAAGGATCTGAATGTATGCCAGTTTACCATGGTTCCATCACGTAGTTAGAAGATTTTATTTATTAACTAACAAATCATGTAATCCCTTCCAGTGATGTGAAAATTCCCAAGATGTATGCATTCTAGTGGCTGTCCTGGGCCATTGCAAGCAGGAGGTTAAAGCCAAGAACTTCCTTCAAGCTGCTGTGTATTCGTGATTTTGTTGGAACAGAATATAAAGTTTGGGAGCAGCTGTAGGAAACATGGCCCTTGAAGTCTGATTTGCCACTAAACATTAAGACTAATCTGATCATGCCCACAAATTCAATTTACCTCCTAGCCTTGCTATTCTTAACTTCCCTGTAGCCCAAAAATCTACTTAAAATTTGAAAATACGTGCTTACTCAGAATCACAGATTTCTGGGGCATAGAATTCTGAAGATCACAGTCCTCTGAAAGAAGAAATTTCTCACCCTTAGTTGGTCAACCTGTTATCCTGAGACCATATCCACTGGTTTTAGACTCTTCAATCTGGGCATTACCCTCCTAGAATCAGAAGTGCAATGTGTGGAAAGAAACCATTCTGCTCATTGAGTCTTAGTATGGCAATCAGACCCACTATACTGCTACTTCCATAATGCTTTTCAAACTATTCTTAAGTACCTATCCAATTCCATTTTGAAGACACTGATTCAGAATCAGATTTATTATCACCGGCGTGTGACATGAAATTTGTTAGCAGCAGTTCAATGTAATACATAATTTAGGAGAGACAGAAAAAAAAAGTAATAATAAATAAAATAAAACAATAATAAACAAGTAAATCAATTACACATATTGAATAGATTATTAAAAAATGTGCAAAAACAACAATACTGTACATTAAAAAAGTGAGGTAGTGTCCAAAACTTCGAAGTCCATTCAGGAATCAGATGGCAGAGGTGAAGCTGTTCCTGAATCGCTGACTGTGTGCCTTCAGGCTTCTGCATCTCCTACCTGATGGTAACAGTGAGAAAAGGGCATGCCCTGGGTGCTGGAGGTCCTTAATGATGGACGCTGCCTTTCTGAGACACCGTTCCCTAAAGATGTCCTGGGTACTTTGTAGGCTAGTGCCTAAGATGGAGCTGACTAGATTTACAACCTTCTGCAGCTTCTTTTGGTCCTGTGCAGTAGCCCCTCCATACCAGACAGTGATGCAGCCTGTCAGAATGCTCTCCATGGTACAACTATAGAAGTTTTTGAGTGTATTTGTTGACGTGCCAAATCGCTTCAAACTCCTAATAAAGTATAGCCGCTGTCTTGCCTTCTTTATGACTACATCAGTGTGTTGGGACCAGGTTAGATCCTCAGAGATCTTGACACCCAGGAACTTGAAATTGCTCACTCTCTCCACTTCTGATCCCTCTATGAGGATTGTTATGTGTTCTTTCATCTTACCCTTCCTGAAGGCCACAATCAGCTCTTTCATCTTACTGATGTTGAGTGCCAGGTTGTTGCTGCGGCACCATTCCACTAGTTGGCATATCTCACTCCTGTACGCCCTCTCGTCACCACCTGAGATTCTACCAACAATGGTTGTATCGTCAGCCAATTTGTAGATGGTATTTGAGCTATGCCTAGCCACACAGTCATGTGTATAGAGAGAGTAGAGCAGTGGGCTAAGCACACACCCCTGAGGTACACTGGTGTCAGCGAGGAGGATATGTTATCACCAATCTGCACAGACTGTAGTCTTCCGGTTAGGAAGTTGTGGATCCAATTACAGAGGGAGGTACAGAAGCCCAGGTTCTGCAACTTCTCAATCAGGATTGTGGGAATGATGGTATTAAATGCTGAGCTATCATCGATGAGCAGCATCCTGACGTAGTTGTCTAGGTGGCCTAAAGCTCTGTGAAGAGCCATGGAGATTGCATCTGCCATTGACCTATTGTGATGATAGGCAAATGGCAATGGGTCCAAGTCCTTGCTGAGGCAGGAGTTCAGTCTAGTCATAACCAATCTCTCAACATTTCATCACTGGGTGATGGTCGTTAAGGCAGCCCCCATTATTCTTCTTTGGCACTGTTATAATTGTTGCCTTTTTGAAGCAAGTGGGAACTTCTGCCCATAGAAGTGAGAGGTTGAAAGTGTCCTTGAATATGCCCGCTAGTTGGTTGGCACAGGTTTTCAGAGCCATACCAGGTACTCCATCGGGACCTTCTGCCTTGCGAGGGCTCACTCTCTTTAAAGGTGGACTCTACCATCACAAAGCAGTGAATTCAAGATCATAATGCTGCTGTCTTAAGTTTTTTTTTAAGTTGTTATTTTTGGTGTTTTATACAAGAATGAATGAAAGGCTTAAGATATGAGAGGCATTTGATGTCTCTGAACTTGGAGAGGGGATCTCATCAGATATTGAAAGGCCTGAATAGTGTGGATGTGGAAAGGCTGCTTCCATGAGTAGGAGAGTCGAAGATTCAAGGGCACGGCCCCAGTAAAGGGAAGTCCTTTTAATATCAAGATGAGCAGGAACCATCTTCAGCCAGAGGTTGGTGAAAAGAGAATTCATTGTTACAGAGGGCTGTGGAAGCCAATTAATTGGGTGTATTTAAGGCAGAGGATGATAAGTTCTTGATTGGTAAGGGAGTTGAGGGTTACGGGCAGAAGATGGGAGAATGGAGTTGAGAAAATCAGCCATGATTGAATGGCAGAGCAGACTTGATGGGCTGAATAGCCTAATTCTGCTCCTTTTATCTTTTTGGTCTTCTGGTTTTGGACAGGTTCAATGTAACTTTGTAACTTGCTGTTTTTGTACACTGTGCCTTTGTTTATAAAATTTATTTGCCACTTTCAAGGATTTATATACATATCCATCTTGATCTTCCTGATTCCGGGCACCTTTCAGAACCACTTAGTCTGTCTTGTCTCTCCCTATACTTTTTATCAAAGTCCAACAGTTCATAACTCTATTTTAAATTTACCTCTAATTTTAAATTTCCCCAAACCGTTCAGCCAGGGTACCTTTGACTTCTTGCATTTTTTAACTATCCTTTACATGGAGGCTAAGTAAACACGTCCATGACAAGCTTGGTCACATTTTGTCCCCTTTATTTAAATACAGTGTTGGCAACCACTTTGGAAACAGATAAATTCTGAAAATCAAAGACCTGGAACAACAGAACAGCATGATACTATATTGCAGGTGTCTAATTAAAAATGCATTTGGTGAGGAGTGATATCGCACAGATTTTTATTGTCTTTGTTCTTTTATTCAATCTTAATGGATTTATATGCTGGGGGGAGTGTAATGATAGAAGCATTATTATGTTTACACAAAGCCCATTTCACTCACATGAATTTTTTTCCATTGATGATTAAATTCTGTTCATTATACTAATAGTGCAGACTTATTCCTTTCCTTAGCCTGAACTAATGTTGGTAGCTTTGCAGTGCCTTAATAATGGAATTATTTGATAAAGAAAGTATGTCCCACAGTTCTATCAGTGTGAAATTCTTGAGTGCGATTCATGGTGTCTTAACGGTCTAATCACTGCTACATTTGTAGTAGGAACTGATACAATATTTAAGATTAAAGGTTCAAGGTACATTTATTATCAAAGTAGGTATGCAGTATACAACTCTGAGATTCATCTTCTCTAGACAGCCATGAAACAGAGAAAACTATGAAAGCTGTTTAAAGAAAACAGCAATAAGGATGTCAGCAACCCCACACCCCCACTCCCACCAAAGTGCACAAATGGCAACAAGAACATCAACACCCCCATGCACAAAAAAACAATTCATGCAAAAGGCAAGAAGAAAGAATGGCGAAAACAGAATATGAAAACATATGCAAGTCCAAGTGAATTACACTCCAATCCATAAATTGCAGATCCTGAACTTCGGTACCATTCTTTGACAGTATTGAGAAATGATTGATTGTAGGGGTCTTCCCTCAGGAGTAATGAGCAAAAGACTGGCACATGCGGACACCTTTCTCTGGCAGCAGTGAGTGAGAGGCTGGTAGACAGTGCTGAACACTCACTCGCCTTCTACACCCGCCTCTGCTTCAGTCTTTCTCGACTCTTTAATCGGCATGAAGTGGAGTCGATCGTGGACTGTAAGATTCTTGGCCTTGAGGTTCCTTGCCTCCTGGAATCCTGTCTGAGATAGCAAAGAGCCAGGTCTTCAAACTGTAGATCATGGGCTCTAACAGTACCAGAAACACACATTAAATAAAAAGAAGACATAAAAAGTGAAAGAAATAGTTTTGTGGACTATCTAAAAGATGTTGCCTGAGGTAATGTTCACTGGTGCCATCTTGACAAATTTATTATCAAAGGACAGGTATGCACCATATACAACCATGGGATTCATTTTCTTGTGGGCATACTTAATAAATCCAATAACCATAATAGAATCAATGAAAGACCACACCAACAGTGCAGACAACCAGTGTGCAAAACACAAAAAAACTGTGCAAATACAAAAAGAAAGGAAAAAAAGAAATAATAATAATAATAATAAGCAATAAATATCGAGAACATGAGATGAAAAGTCCTTTAAATTGAGTCCATAGGTTGTGGGAACAGTGAAATTGAGTGAAGTTACCTCTCTGGTTCAAGAGAGTGATGGCTGAGGGATAATAACTGTTCCTGAACCTGGTGGCTTTTAAACCTGATACTCCTATACTTTCTTTAGATGTTATGCCAAATCTTCACAAACTCCTAAATAGAGGTGCTGCCATGCTTTCTTAGTAATTGCCCTTACTGCTAGGCCAAGGACAGATCCTCTGAAATGATAATACCAAGGAATTTAAAGTTGCTGACCCTCTCCACCTCTGATCTCCTGATGAGGACTGGCTCAAGTACCTTTAATTTGCTCGTCAAGTCAATAATCAGCTCTTTGATCTTGCTGATTTGAGTAAGGGGTTGTTGTTTGTGTGGCACCACTCAGCCAGATTTTCAATCTCCCTCCTATGTGCTGATTTGTCACTGCCATTGATTTGCCCAACTATTGTGGTGTCATCAACAAACTTAAATGTGGCATTGGAGCAGCGCTTAGCCACACAGACGTAAGTGTAAGGCAAGTAGAGCAGGGGTTAAGCACACGACTTTGTAGTGCACCTGTGCTGGTAGAGATTGTGGAGGAGATGTTGTTGCCAATCCAAACTGACTGGGGTCTGTAAGTGAGGAAATCAAGGGTCTGATTGCACAAAGAGATATTGAGGCCGCGATCTTGAAGCTTGTTGATTAGTTTTGACGGGATGGCAGTATTGAATAATGAGCTACAGTTGATAAAGAGCATTCTAATGTACGTACCTTAATGTTCCAGCATTGAGTGAAGAGTCATTGAAGTGACATCTGTGGATCAGTTGTGCTGGTAGGCAAATTGGAATGGATCCAAGTTGCTTCTCAGGCATGAGTTGATATGTTTCATTAGCAACTTCTTAAAACACTTAATCACTGTGGATGTAAGTGCTACTGGATAATAGTCATTGCGGCAGGTTACCACATTCTTCTTGGGCACCAGTATAATTGAAGCCTGCTTAAAGCAGGTGAGTACCTCAGAGTGCTGAAGCAAGAGGTTAAAGATATCTGTGAAAATCCCAACCAGTTGATCAGATTAGGCCTTTAACACTTGGCCAGGTCTCCCATCTGGGCCAGATGCTTTCTGTGTGTTTATCCTCCTGAAAGATACTCTCACTTTGGCCTCAGACTAAAATCACAGCGTCATCGGGGTCTTTGGGAGTTTGTGATGATTCCTCCGTGGTTTGCTGGTCAAAGCGAGCATAGAATGCACTGAGCTCATGGGAACCTATGTCGCTTGGTTTTACTTGGTGATGGCATTCAAGCCCTGCCACAGCTGTTGAGCATCCTTTATTGATTCAAGTTTAGTCTGGAATAGTCACTTTGCCCATGAGATGGCTTTACAGAAATCATACCTGGCCCTCTTGTAACTTACTTGGTTCCCAGACTTGAATGCCTCTGATGTGGCCCTCAGCAGACTGTGAATTTTTCCTGGTTCATGTAGTGCTTCTGGTTGGGGAACGCTCTGAATGAGTAGGGGCACGCTCATCTCTCAACTCTTTATATAAAGTCCATGACAACCGTGGTGTATTCATTCAGATCCAGAGATGAGTCCTTGAACACGGCCCAGTCCACCGACTTGAAACAATCACATCGCTACTCCTCTGCATCCTGCGACCACCTCTTTGTTGTCCTAATGTCTGGAAGCTTGCTCTTTAGCCTCTGCTTGTATGCAGGTAGGGGAAGGACAACCAAGTGATCAGATTTCCCAAAAAGCAGTCTGGGCATGGAATGGTGGGTACTTCTTATCTTGGTATAGCAGTGGTCGGGTGAGTTAGGACCTCTGATGCTACAGGTTATATGGTGATGATACAATAATTGGGCAGGGTTTTCTTCAAACAAGCCTGATTGAAATTCCCAACTATGATGTGAAATGTGCCAGGGTGGACTGTTTCTTGTTCAGTTGTCCTTAGAAGAAGAATCTAATTAAAATCACAAATCTTGTTGGACACCTATTTATGAGGGAACAGTAACTGCATTTGTACTTTTATATTAAAAAAATAACAGGAATTTATCAATCAGAACAATTTACGGCTGGTGTCCGGCTCATTCCCTTGGCTGAATGAATTGTCTGAATTATTAGTGATGGCTGTGGCTATTATCCAATAGTCCAGACATTCTGCTTTCATCATTATACTTCAAGGATTCAAGATTTAAAGTACACTAATTATCAAAGAATGTATAAATTATCCACCTTGAGATTTATTTGCTGACAGGCAACCATGCAGAAAGAAACCCGAATAACCCAATTATTAAAAAATAATTGCTCTTGGACCCAGATCCCAGCGCAGCGACATGCTTGGGCCGCACAACGAGAAGCCGTTCTCAATCTCACCAAATCGATTTGGTGCTTGGAGTGATCCAACCTCGCACCTTGGGTTAAGTGGATAGGCATCGAAACTCTTCTGCATTGACTCCTCCAAATTGTTCACTCCAACTGCGACGGCATTACCAACTCTGTCTGTGACCACGTCTTGAACATGTTGCACTTTGTCTTTGTGATGCACCCGCATGGCTCATCCTTCGAGTCAGCTTCGCCTATGCTTGCTTCTTCATTGCGGTGATAGTTGACCACAATTTACTTAAATAAGTATCTTCTTATTGCTCAGTTATGTGGAAGGACAAATGTAGTGTAATTCAACTGGAAGTTAATGTGGGCAATCATAAACAATAATTTGGCTATAAATGGTTTATAGAATATTTAATGATTGTTAAAATCTGAAGTCCAATTAGTTTTGTTAAATTCTTTAGGTAGAAGTAGTGTGTTTGATTTTCTTTTAATCAAGTTGAAAGCTCATATTTTTAATGGTTCAAGTTGGACAATGCTTGGGCTGTGCTTTTTGCTACCTGTGCTTAGTCATAGAATCATAGATTGTACAGCACAGAAACAGCTCCTTAAAACCTGGTTCATCTGTTCAACTTCCTTTCTAAATGTATCTTATATGTAGTGATTCTGGCTTGGGGTGTGTGTGTGTGTGAAAGAAAGAAGTTTTGGTGAACTCATCAAACAGATTCATTTTTTTCCCATAAAAGTAATGGTCTGTGTACCAACTCTCCCCACCTCCCTCTAATCAGCTTCATGGACTGACATGATGTTGACTCTTAAATTTATCACAGAATGTGCAGCTGGAGGCCTTGACAGAATGGAGGAGCCTGAGAGAATGTACTTTCCATGTCTTGGCAACAACATTTTGCTGATGTGCAACATGGTCCTCCCTCCCTCCTGTCTAGCACAATAAGGAATAATACATGCACACTGCTCCACCACCACCATGAATCAGTTTTGAAATATTCAGGTATGCTACCTTCTAGTTCCAAGGTGAAATATTCATCACACCCAGCGTGATGGTACTGAAGTCTCATATTGATTCAGAGTTCCCTTTTCTCAAAAGAATTGACATCATCCAGATGCTTGAATTTCATTATATATATATAATTGCACATGAGTATTTCATGCTTGAAAAATTAATTGTATTAACAAAAAACTGAGGTAAATTGTTCTAAATTAATTGATTTTTTTTGCTGTTTTGTCAAAATAATATGCAGCTAAACACTTTGCAATGGTTCTGTTACCACATAGTAATCTTGTAGTGACTTTTGCTACTTCTGATTGGTGTTTCGTACTTCAGCACTTTAAAAATTGCTTTAAAGTTTGTGTTTTCAATAAGCATAATCCTGTATGCTTGTTTAAAACTATAAAAATCACAAATTGGAGTGGATTCGTTTTAGAATCCTGAATGATCTGTCTCATAAAGCTAATAATTATACTTTAATGATAAGTTGCAACTATGCTTAAAGAAACAAATGGTCATACTTATTCCACAAACCTTTATACCCAATGTACATGTTTTTCCCCTTTTTCCATTCCTATTCTTAACTATCCTTAAGTTTATTTCATAATGCTAATCACACCAAAGTTTCTAGGTGGAGTGTTGATGTTCCCTCTGCAGAACAGAGAAAGCCTTTGAATGATTTTGGGCTAATATGTTGTGTGACGTGCTGTGGAACAGAAAATCTCATATTTCAATTGTGCATTTCAGCCGCATCACATACACAGCAATCAATGAATTACATTTAGGAGAAAACCTGCAGATGTTGGAAATCACTCTGCCGGAAACTTAGTCTGTTTATTTATTTCCGTAGATGCTGTGTGACCTGCTGAGTTCCTCCAGCATTTTGTGTATGTTGCAATGAATTACATTTGAAGTGTAGATACTTGATACGTGTATAAATGCACGGCATATTTGCATACACAAAGGTACATATGAATTTATGTCAGTACAGACCCCACAAGGATTTTTCATTTATTAAGATCACAGGTAATTTGCTTGTAATTTCAACACCACCATTCTCACTCTGTGGTAACTGTTCCACCCTTAAAATTTAAAGACTGTGGCCTTTGAGAAAAAAAGTTTCAAGACTCACGACCCTCAGTGAAAACATTTTACTTCATCCCTGTCTTAAATGGATAACCCCTTGCTATTAAACTGTGACTCTGGATTCTAGACTCTTCAGCAAGAAGGAACAGCCACCCCCTCAAGACTGATGTTTCCATTAATTCTTGTTTCCTGAACTGCTGCAGACATAAGTGTAGCCCGTCCAGCCTCTCCCATTCAGACAAACTGCCTATTCCAGATATTAGTGTGGCAAACCTTATTGTTTGAGAGTTTGAATAGCAAATTAATCTTTTTACATCTTTGGGCAAATGATGAAGATTTACTATCATACTGGGAGAACATGGTTCTGAAGTAGCTGTATAAAATGCTTTTTAGTTACCTGAACAGATAACAACACACAATGGTTCCGATAGTACAGTAAAATGGCATAAAACCGTTTACGTATCACCATAGTTCGAGTGCCCGTATTGGAATGCAGTTTGAAAGCATAGCCTACAAACTCAGATATGAATATTATCTGTTAAACCATGCTTGATTAAATGACGACTTGTTTTGGCTACAAACTCCACTTGTTTTGCATATCAGCTTCCATTTAGAAGGGAATCATTGGTACATTTACTATTTTTGGCCTATTGTCTGAAACCTGGTGCCTAAACCATGTTGAAGAAAAATACAGCTATTAATATGTTACTGTATCATTATATATTCTGAATCAGGTTTATTATCACGGGCATGTGTCATGAAATTTGTTAATTTAGTAGTAGCAGTTTAATGCAATACATGATAATACTTACGGAATGATTTTTTAATGAATAAATTGCAGTGGATGTGTGTGTGTATATATATATGTATAAAAAATGTGTGTGTATATGTATGTGTGTGTATATATACAGTGACATCCAAAGGCTTGAGCACCCCTGGTCAAAATTTCTGTTACTGTAAGTGAGTAAAAGATGACCTGATTTCCAAAAGGCATAAAGTTAAAGATGACATATTTCTTTAATGTTTTAAGCAAGATTACTTTTATTTCCATCTTTTACAGTTTCAAAATAATACAAAAGGAAAAGGGCCCGAAGCAAAAGATTGGGCACCTTGCATGGTCAGTACTTAGGAACACCCCCTTTGGCAAGTATCACAGCTTGTACACGCTTTCTGTAGCCAGCGAAGAGTCTTTCAATTCTTGTTTGGGGGATTTTTGCCCATTCTTCCTTGCAAAAGGCTTCTAGTTCTGTGAGATTCTTGGGTCAACTTGCATGCACTGCTCTTTTGAGGTCTATCCATAGATTTTCGATGATGTTTAGGTCAGAGGACTATGAGGGCCATGGCGAAACCTTCAGTTTGCGCCTCTTGAGGTAGTCCATTGTGGATTTTGAGGTGTTTAGGATCATTATCCTGTTGTAGAAGCCACCTTTTCATCTTCAGCTTTTTTTTTTAAACAGACAGTGTGATGTTTGCTTCCAGAATTTGCTGGTTTTTAATTGAATTCATTCTTCCCTCTACCAGTGAAATGTTCCCCATGCCACGGGCTGCAACACAAGCCCAAAGCATGATCAATCCACTCCTGTGTTTAACGGTTGGAGAGGTGTTCTTTTCATGAAATTCTGCACCTTTCTTTCTCCAAACATACCTTTGCTCATTGCGGCCAAAAAGTTCTATTTTAACTTCATCAGTCCACAGGACTTGTTTCCAAAATGTATCAGGCTTGTTTAGATGTTCCTTTGCATACTTCTGACACTGAATTTTGTGGTGAGGACGCAGGAAAGGTTTTCTTCTGACTCTTCCATGAAGGTCATATTTGTGCAGGTGCTGCTGTACAGTAGAACAGTGCACCACCACTCCAGAGTCTGCTAAATCTTCCTGAAGGTCTTTTGCAGTCAAATGGGGGTTTTGATTTGCCTTTCTAGCAATCCTATGAGCAGTTTTCTCAGAAAGTTTTCTTGGTCTTCCAGACCTCAACTTGACCTCCACTGTTCCTGTTAACTGCTATTTCTTAATTTCATTATGAACTGAGAAAATGGCTACCTGAAAACGCTTTGCTATCTTCTTATAGCCTTCTCCTGCTTTGTGGGCATCATTTATTTGAACTTTCAGTGTGCTAGGCAGCTGCTTAGAGGAGCCTGTGGCTGCTGATTGTTGGGACAAGGTGGCTGCTGCTCCCCCTCCCTCCCTCCTCCTTTTACAGCCCTCTGCAGGATGTATAACTAATTATAGAACTTCAAGGAACTCAAATTCTCCAATACAGCCTAGTCTCACATATAAACTGAATAAGAAACTCTTCAATCAGATGTTGATTCTCTTGATGGCCAAACAAAGATTTAATAGAAAACCAAAATAAATTTAAGCCAGATAGCCTCTTGAACAACATGCTTCTTTCAATTTTGTATCGATTACAGCTCAGCAAAACATGCTGGACTGTCTCTGGACTAGCACAGTCACATAATCCAGTAGGATGTTTTCCTATTATCTTTAAATAATAGTGTAACCCACAATGCCCCAACCCAAGTCTTGTTAATTTCACCATATATCTACGACTTAAAAGGTAACTCAGAGACTTTTTAAACTAGTGGGTGACTAGAAAAATAATGCCTGCCCCTTAATTCATTTTTCCAATCCTCCTGCCACTTCTCTATACCTTTTTTTTTAGTCCTGCTTCTCAATTCTGCTCTGCCTAGGGGAACCCTAATTTCTACTTGCCTGCTCTGTAAGGAAGACTTTGCAATGCCATCCACAATTTCATTTCCCTCCACCCCAGCATGCCCAGGTAACCATGAAAATCTAACTGCACAACCCATCTTCCCTACCCTAAACAACACTAAGAGAATCTCAATAACTATGTCAGGAGGAGCTTTTGATTTATTCCCTTTTATAGCCTCTAAGGCAGCAGCAGAATCTGAACAGATGATAACCCTACGTGGTCAAGAGTCTTTTATCCACCATAAGGCCCAAAGGATTGCTAATAATTCTGTCGCAAGGACAGGAACACCATCTGAAACCCGGTGACCAGTCTTAACTCCAAGTTGAGACACATGCATCCCAAATCCTGCCCTACTGCTCTCTGGGTCCACTGAGCCATCAGTAAAAATCTCCAGATAAGATCCCCATTTATTATTTAAATATTCATTTGTGATCAACGCTGATGAAATTGCACTGCTTTCTTGAAGCTGAAAAAGGAGGAATAGGTCTACTTCTGGTTCTGGAAAGAGCCAAAAAGGAACAGGTGGCAAGCAAATTTGGTCAACTATGTCTTCCTCAGTCAATTTCAATTTCACAGCCCAGTTATTAACCAAATCTAAAAATGGATATCTTTTAATTTTACTTTGGCGCTCCGATTTCCCCTGCAAAAGACACTTTGGTGGACAGCTGTGATTGAATCCATTTAGTTTTGCCCAATACTGCAGGCCCAACTGAATTCGTCTTAAATGCAGAGGCACTTCTCCCATCTCCACACATAATGCCGGGACTGATGTTGTTCTAAAAGTTCCACAACAGAGTCCAAGTGCTTTGGACTGCACAGTGTCTAGTTTTCCAAGCACTGCTGTAGGAGCGGAACCATAAGCAATACAAGCATAATCTATAACTGATCTAATCATAGCTAGATATATTAAGTACATAGTTTCCCGCCCTGCTCCCCAGTCGCATCCAGCAATACTTCTCATAACATTTAAAACTTTCTCACACTTTCCAATTGTTTTATCTATATGAACCCTCCAAGTAAGTCTTTCATCAAATCAGACACCTAAAAACTTGAATACCTTGACTTTTTCTAGTGGAGAATCATATAGACACAATTCACAATCTTTCTTCTAAAGCCAAAAATCGTATATTTGGACTTAGAAGCAGAAATCCTGAAACCCCATTTATTAGCCCAGTTTTCAACTGATCTTAAAGCCTTCTGTACCTGCCTTAATATATACTTGATGTTTCTTCCTCTTTTCCAGATTGCATAATCGTCTGCAAACAATGATTTGCCAAATCCTGTCCCTACTTGATCAAAGATATCATTTATCATGACATTAGAAAGAACTGGACTAATGACACTTCTTTGAGGGGTACCATTATCTATTTTAACTGACTTGGAGCTTGTTCCGCCTATTCTTACTTGAATTGTCCTTTCCTTAAGGAAATCTTTGATCCAATTAAACATTCTATTTCTAATTCCCGCATCATAGAGTTTAATTAATAAGCCATCCTTCCATAGTGAGTCACATGCTCTTTCAATATCTAGAAATACACTTACCATTACTTCTCTGTTTTGAAATGCTTTATTAATATCATGATCTAAAAGGGCAACAGATTCCATTGTTGATCTTCCAGTTCTAAAACCATTTTGATAGGCAGCAAAATGTCCCTTATTTTCCAAAAAATAAACAAGTCTGTTGGTGACCATTCGTTCCAGAATTTTACAAAGCACTGACGTTAAAGCTATAGGCCGATACGAACTAGGACTAGTCTCGTCCTTACCTTGCTTTAAAACTGGAACTACCATCACATGCTTCCATTCTACTGGTAGAATTCCTTCTTTCCACACTGAATTAAACAATGCTAGAATTTCTATTAATACAGAGTCATCTAAATGCTTAAGCAATTCATAACACAGTCCATCTAAATGCTTAAGCAATTCATAACACAGTCCATCTAAATGCTTAAGCAATTCATAACACAGTCCATCCCTACCAGGAGAAGTGTTTGAACCTGATTAGACAGTTTCCTGCAATTCCTGAAGGGAGAAAAACAAATTCATGGAGCTATTATGGATCCTCCCGGGAGGGGGGAGAAGATGGCGGCGCGACGACAGCGTGCACGGCCACTTTGGTAATGAATATCTGTTAAGTAGGGGACCGTGCACAATCCTGATTTGATGGAGACAGACGTGAGAGCACAGCGGAACATCTGGAATACATCTGAAATGCCTGTTTCGCTGCCGCTGCTACTGTGTGGTAACAGGAATCTCCGGAGCTGAAGGCCCCGAAATCCTCGGCTTTGCGTGTTTCAGCGGCCGGGAAGAGGTCGAAGGCGCTCGGGAGGCTGGTTGGAAGCTCAGAGTTTTCGGACGGATGGAGTCAGGGTTGGCTGCTTCCAAGGTATCGGCAAGTTGACGGTGCCTGGAGGTTTATGGCAGGAAGTTTCTCTCTTTTGCCGCCTGCTGTCGGGGACTCGGGACTTTGAGACTTTTTTTTTTACTGTGCCTATGGTCTGTTCTTTATCAAATTATGGTATTGTTTTGCACTGCTGTAACTATGTTATAATTATGTGGTTCTGTCAGTGTTAGTCTTTGGTCTGTCTTGTTTTCTGTGATATCACTCCAGAGAAATATTGTATCATTTCCTAATGCATGTATGCATTTCTGAATGACAATAAAAGAGGACTGAGTGCTGTCATAATCTAATCTAATTATCATCCAAACTCCTGTCCAATTTCCAACTTTCCTTTGACATAATTTCCTTTCTCAAATCACCTAACTCTCCAGAACTTTGTAACGCTTGGAACACCTCTACAAACATATCAGCCTTTCCCTTATTGCTTACAACTTCAATATCTCCTTCCAGCAAAGCAGGGATAGATGGTTTCCTATATATCCCTGACATTCTGTGAATGATTGTCCATAGCTGCTTTATAGGTGTCTCAGGGCCCAGGGTTCCACAAAGTCTTCTCCAACTATCCCTTTTTGCATTTTTAATTACTCTCCTTGCTACTGCTCTTTCCTTTTTATACTCCATAACATTATCTAACACTGGGTACTTTCTTAATTTCCTGTAAGCTCTATTTCTGTTTCTGACTGCTATATCACAATTTTTATTCCACCACGGAACCAGTGCTCGAGCCTAGGAACATTCCGTAGCAGAATAGTCAACTGAGCAACTTTATGAACTATAGAACAGAGGGATTCATTCCAATCGTCTTTGGAGCCCTCGCTATTAATCTCTTCTATTATATCCACAGCTTTCTCCTGGTATTCATCCCAATGGGCCTAGCAGACCTCTCCTCAACTTCTACTATCAAATTTCTACCAAAGCTACATAATAATAAAGGCATCCATTAGTCTTGCGAGACCATGGATCTGCGCCTGGAAAGTCTTCACTCTCCAGGGTGCAGGCCTGGGCAAGGTTGTATGGAAGATCAGCAGTTGCCTATGCTGCAAGTCTGCCCTCTCTACGACACTGATGTTGTCCAAGGGAAGGACATTAGGACCCATACAGCTTGGCACCAGTGTCGTTGCAGAGCAATGTGTGATTAAGTGCCTTGCTCAGAGACACAACACGCTACCTCAGCTGAGGCTCGAACTCACGACCTTCAGATCGCTAGTCAAATGCCTTAACCATTTGGCCACGTGCCCACACAAATCTACATAATATAGGATAGTGATCACTTCCTAGTGTGTATCTGTCCACAACATCCCTTTCCCCAACCCTAGCTAAGTTTGGGGAAGTGATAGCTGAGTTTGAGGAAGTGATAGCTAAGTCTATGTGACTACAAGTATGCTTTACAATATTAAATCTTGTAGGCCTTCCGTCATTTAGCAGTACCATGTTGTATTTATCTAGAAACTCCCCTACTACTGCTCCATTACTATCTTTACTTTCACTACCCCATATAGGATTACGGGCATTAAAATCTCCAACCTAGATTACTGGGAATCTTACCTTATTCATAATTTCATCCAAATCTGATAACATCATATTACCTGGATTATAAAAGTTAATCAAAGTTATTTGACCACGAGAGCTCCAAACCTCCACAGCCACAATTTCAAGGTTAGATGTAAAATCAAGTCTTCTAAACTGGAGTCCTGTTTTTATGAAAGTTGCACACCCTCCACCAGATTTACCTGTTCTGTCAGCTCTCAAACTATCATATCCAGGGATCACAAAATCTAAATGAGGCTTTAACCATGTCTCCTGTATACAGATCAAATCAGGCTTGTCTTTAAAAGTTCCAACAAATCTTTTTAATTCTTGACCATTTGCAGATAAACTTCTTGCATTCCATTGTAATATTAAAAACATCCAAATACTAATTATTGGCCTCTTCATCCACATAAAGTTCCTCCGTAGTCTCTGATCCCAACAACTGGGAAGTATCAGTGATTGTCTGTCATATACTCATGTAATTTTTCCGGCGAAATCTGTTTTATATCAAGGAATCTCTCTGCAGCTCCGACAACCACTTTTATCATATCTGACCTCTTGGCTGTAGTTTTAGCCCTGACCAGTACATCAACAACAAATGCCAAAAAAGACTCTTTAGTCATCAACAACATGCCTGAAGGAACCATAGTTGGAGAACTCGGAATGAACTGACTCCCCGTCATTCCAATTTTTTCTTTACTTAGCTTTTGCTCTCCATCAACTTCCTTTACTGCCTCAGCATGTGATATTTTTTGTTGGATACTAACATCCTGAATCTGCTTTGCCTTACTAAAATACTCACATCCTCTGAACACCGCTATATGGTCTCCTCCACAGTTACTGCATTTAGGCACCGCTGCCTTAAATGCTTTAATATCATGATCCTCTCCACATTTTATACATCTTCTTTTACCTCGACATGAACCAGCAATGTGTTCAAATCTCTGGCAATTATAACAGCGTAAGAGAGGCCTAATGTATTCTCTAACTTGATAAGACATGCACCCAAGATAGACTCTAGTTGGAAGAACATCACCTGCAAAAACCAGAAGAACAGTAGAATCCCAGTTACCACCTTCTCTCGATTTTAATCGTTTGGCTTCAATCACTCGACCACCTTTAATATTGTCCAAAATTTCCTTTTCAGTCATGCCAGACCAAATACCATACACTACCCCCTTAACTCCCTTCCTTTCTTTCAGAGTAATACACTCCACTTTCACAACCAATTTTCCCACCATTTTAGCAGTGTTATATTGGTCAATATCTTTGCATCAAATTTTCAGCAATCCATTAGACAAAATCTTAGCCTGGAATCCTTCACCTATTTGCTTCTGTAATGCTGCTGCCACTTTCAAAGGATTAAGGGCTCTAAATCCTCATTCTCCTTCCTTCTGACCTTTAATTTTATACAGAACTATAAATTCCTCCAATTCACCCATTTTCCTCAATTTGTTGTCCCCCCCCCATTACTTCAGATCTTTCACTTGATGCACCCCTTTTTTGGCTACCCTTACTTCTAAAGTATTCCACAGTCTCCCACCCTCCCCCTTCAATCTCAAACCCCCCCCCCCACCACCACCTTCTGCAGCCATAGGCTACCAAACTACTTTCCAAACCTTTTCCAAACTACTAGGCTCCTCCATGTCAATGTCTCCACCCACTCAATCAACAGCCCCAACTACTAGAGTAATTGGGCCCCCTCCTTCATATTCAGCCATGGGACAAGGTTTGAGGAGTCAGGGTATTTATAAAGCTTTGAAATTTGCGTCACCCGGCCTTTCCTAATGATGACAGTGAACAAGCCATAGCCCTAACAAGCTAATTAAGGTCTGAGACCTTGGTAGAAGTTATCTGAGAGCTCAACCTCTTGAGCTGCCCAAACTTTTGCATGATGCTCCTTTCCTTCTTGTTCCCCACTCTAAAATTGTTCAAAACAAAAATAGTACACTAATCTTAAAATGTTGAAAAGAATGTTTCATCTTTAACTTTATGACTTTTGGAGATCAGTTCATCTTCTACTCACTTAACTATTCATAGTAACAGAAATTTTGACTGGAATGCCCAAACTTTTGCATGCCACTGTGTGTGCGTGTGTGTGTATATATATAAAAGGTGAGATAGTGTTCATGGGTTCAATGTCTATTCAGAAATCGGATGGCAGAGGGGGAAGAAGCTGTTCCTGAGTGTGTACCTTCCAGCTTCTGTACCTCCTTCCTGATGGTAGCAATGAGAAGAGGGCCATGTCCTGGGTGATCGGGATCCTTGATGGATGTACAGTAGATGAGTGTTATGAATATCTGAAGCTAATTTAAAATATTCATCTTTTGTTGTCCTGCTCTGGTTCTTATCCAAAAGAAAACAAAAAACCCTCAATTTCAATAAATCTTTGTATTAAATGCATATTTTGTTTTGCAATAATCATACATTATCTTGGGGATTCCTTACAATGCCTCCATCCCTGTTTCTGCCTAGTTAGCTGACCCTGACTATTCTGAACCAGGAAGTACTACGTATGTGTCATTAAGATGTACTTCTGACTCTTACCCCATTTCTGTCACCAAAACCGTCACCATTCACTGTATGAAGTTGTCGAACTACATCTCTTCCACTCCTCTATGAAACCTTTATTCTTCATGAATTTGGTGACTTCTGTATCTGTAGAAAACAAAGGATGATCCAAAATAAGTTCAACAGAGTTTATGAAAGGGTTTGGTAAGGTTTAGAGATGTTTCAATCTGTAGATCAGATGAGAGCTTGGGAGATGTAACTGTCATATAGCCAATGCCAACAGCTGGAAAATTCAGAATGAGTATCTTGATGTGAAATGTGATTGGAATGTAGTTAAGATAATGAGCATTTAAGAAGACAAGTGAGGGGAAGTGTAATAACATTTAATTAAGTTACTTGGCTAGCATTCTGAGTTCCAGATTATTGGCCCAGAGATACAGGTTTGAACCCCACCATGAAGCTAGGAAATTTAATTTCAAGCATTTGGGTAAATCCGATCAAACACTAGTATACTACACTGAAACAAACAGATCGTAGAAAAATGACCAGCTTCATCAATGAACTTCATGGACTTTTTTCTGTCCTTACCCAATCCTGTTACCACAGGGAAATAAATAGCAAGCCCCTCAAGCTTGTCCTGCCATTCAAAGTGATCATGGCTGGTCTATACTGACCTTAATTCCTCTTCTGTACCAGCTCTCCATAATGTTTAATTCCTTGGTCTTTCAAATATTCATTTGTTTCCACCTTAAATATATCTAATGACGTGGCTTCCATCACCCTTGGGGGCAGTGAATTCTAGAGATTCCCTACTCTGAGAGAAGAAACTTCTGTACACCTCAGTTTTAAATCATCAACCTCATATTTTGTAGTTTACATCCCCTTGCTCGCGACTCTCCCACGTGAAAACCTGTCTGCATCTACCTCAAGTCATCTTAGCATCTTGTATGTCTGAATAAAGTCACCTTCCTTTTTCTAAATAGCGTGGCTTACAAACAAACTGACCAGTCTCAGTCAATAGGACAACTCTCTCATTGCACGAATTAGTCTGATGAATCCCCTTTGTACTGCTTCCAATGCTACTATCGTGGGCGGCATGATGGTGTGAAAATTTGTGCCTCGCTTTACAGTGCCTATGATCACCATTGGGGGTTCAAGTCCCCCATTCTGTTTGATCATACTGGCTGCTTTACTGAGGCGTTGAGAAGTATAGACAGAAACTATACTTGTTTCTGTATAGTCAGAGGGGCAAACAACAGGAATTCTGCAGATGCTGGAAATTCAAGCAACACACATCAAAGTTGCTGGTGAACGCAGCAGGCCAGGCAGCATCTGTAGGAAGAGGTACAGTCGACGTTTCAGGCTGAGACCCTTCGTCAGGACTAACTGAAGGAAGAGTGAGTAAGGGATTTGAAAGTTGGAGGGGGAGGGGGAGATCCAAAATGATAGAAGACAGGAGGGGGAGGGATAGAGCCAAGAGCTGGACAGGTGATTGGCAAAAGGGGATACGAGAGGATCATGGGACAGGTGGTCCGGGAAGAAAGACGGGGGGGGGGGGACCCAGAGGATGGGCAAGAGGTATACTCAGAGGGAGAAAAAGGAGAGTGAGAGAAAGAATGTGTGCATAAAAATAAGTAACAGATGGGGTACGAGGGGGAGGTGGGGCCTTAGCGGAAGTTAGAGAAGTCGATGTTCATGCCATCAGGTTGGAGGCTACCCAGACGGAATATAAGGTGTTGTTCCTCCAACCTGAGTGTGGATTCATCTTTACAGTAGAGGAGGCCGTGGATAGACATGCCAGAATGGGAATGGGATGTGGAATTAAAATGTGTGGCCACTGGGAGATCTTGCTTTCTCTGGCGGACAGAGCGTAGATGTTCAGCAAAGCGGTCTCCCAGTCTGCGTCGGGTCTCGCCAATATATAAAAGGCCACATCAGGAGCACCGGACGCAGTATATCACCCCAGTCGACTCACAGGTGAAGTGTTGCCTCACCTGGAAGGACTGTTTGGGGCCCTGAATGGTGGTAAGGGAGGAAGTGTAAGGGCATGTGTGTCACTTGTTCCGTTTACATGGATAAGTGCCAGGAGGGAGATCAGTGGGGAGGGATGGGAGGGACAAGGGAGTTGGGTAGGGAGTGATCCCTGCGGAATGCAGAGAGAGGGAGGGAGGGAAAGATGTGCTTAGTGGTGGGATCCCGTTGGAGGTGGCGGAAGTTACAGAGAATAATATGTTGGACCCGGAGGCTGGTGGGGTGGTAGGTGAGGACCAGGGGAACCCTATTCCTAGTGGGGTGGTGGGAGGATGGAGTGAGAGCAGATGTATGTGAAATGGGGGAGATGTGTTTAAGAGCAGAGTTGATAGTGGAGGAAGGGAAGCCCCTTTCTTTAAAAAAGGAAGACATCTCCCTCGTCCTAGAATGAAAAGCCTCATCCTGAGAGCAGATGCGGCGGAGACGGAGGAATTGCGAGAAGGGGATGGCATTTTTGCAAGAGACAGGGTGAGAAGAGGAATAGTCCAGATAGCTGTGAGAGTCAGTAGGCTTATAGTAGACATCAGTGGATAAGCTGTCTCCAGAGACAGAGACAGAAAGATCTAGAAAGGGGAGGGAGGGAAATGGACCAGGTAAACTTGAGGGCAGGGTGAAAGTTGGAGGCAAAGTTAATAAAGTCAACGAGTCCTGCATGCGTGCAGGAAGCAGCGCCAATGCAGTCGTCGATATAGCGAAGGAAAAGTGGGGGACAGATACCAGAATAGGCACGGAACATAGATTGTTCCACAAACCCAACAAAAAGGCAGGCATAGCTAGGACCCATAGCTACACCTTTAGTTTGGAGGAAGTGGGAGGAGCCAAAGGAGAAATTATTAAGAGTAAGGACTAATTCCGCTAGACGGAGCAGAGTGGTGGTAGAGGGGAACTGATTAGGTCTGGAATCCAAAAAGAAGCGTAGAGCTTTGAGACCTTCCTGATGGGGGATGGAAGTATGTAAGGACTGGACATCCATGGTGAAAATAAAGCGGTGGGGGCCAGGGAACTTAAAATCATCGAAAAGTTTAAGAGCGTGAGAAGTGTCACGAACATAGGTCGGAAGGGATTGAACAAGGGATGATAAAACCATGTCGAGGTATGCAGAAATGAGTTCGGTGGGGCAGGAGCAAGCTGAGACAATAGGTCGGCCAGGACAGGCAGGTTTGTGGATCTTGGGTAGGAGGTAGAAACGGGAAGTGCGGGGTGTGGGAACTATAAGGTTGGTAGCAGTGGATGGGAGATCCCCTGAGCGGATAAAGTCGGTGATGGTGTGGGAGACAATGGCCTGGTGCTCCTTAGTGGTCACGATCGAGGGGTAAATAAGAGGAGGTATCCGCAAGTTGTCGCTGTGCCTCGGCAAGGTAGAGGTCAGTACGCCAGACTACAACAGCACCCCCCTTATCGGCGGGTTTAATAATGTTAGGATTAGTGCGGAGGGAGTGGAGAGCAGAGCGTTCCGAAGGAGTGAGGTTGGAATGGGGACAAGGTGCGGTGAAGTCGAGACAGTTGATGTCCCGTCGGCAATTAGCGAAAAAGAGATCCAGAGCAGGCAGAAGACCAGAGCGGGGTGTCCATGAAGAAGAGGAGGGTTGAAGACGGGAGAAGGGGTCATCGGTGGGGGTGGAAGAGTCCTTGATGAAGAAATAGGCTCGGAGACAGAGACGGCGGAAGAAAAGTTCCGCATCATGGCGAACACGGAACTCGCTGAGGTGTGGGCGAAGGGGGACAAACATGAGGCCCTTACTGAGAACAGAGAGTTCTGCCTCCGACAGTTGAAGGTCGGAGGGGATGGTAAAGACCCGGCACGGATGAGAGCTGGGATCAGAGGGGGGAGGGGGAGGCTGGGTGTGTCAATGGAGAGGGGAGGCTTGGGGTGAGAGGAAGATGGAGCCTCCGAGGGCCCAGGAGCTGACGGTGGGATCTGAGGAAGACGGGGCTGCGGAGTGGTGGTGGGGGAAGGGGAGACGGGAGTCACAACAGCAGCAATTGAAGACCCAGCCTGGAGCTCAAGGCTGGAATCTTGAGAGCTGGGATCAGAGGGGGGAGCGGGGAGGGTTGGGGTGAGAGGAAGATGGAGCCTCTGAGTACCCAGGAGCTGACGGTGGGATCTGAGAGAGACGGGGTTGCAGAGTGGTGGTGGGGGAAGGGGAGACGGGAGTCACAATAGCAGTCAGAGGGGCAACTGGTTTCCGTGATGTGCTGAGCTGTGTCCACAACTCACTACAGTTTCTTGTGGTCAGATGTAATACTAAGCCGTTATTTATCCAGACAAAATGCTTTCTGTAGTACACCAATTTAAAATTGGTAAGGGTAGATGGAGATAATGCCAAATTCTAACAGATAAGAGATGATTCGGGAAGTTTTCATGGAAAATGGAAGGAAAGGAGATCAATAGACGACAATGTAATAAAACCTGTGGAATTTTAGAATGGAAGTTGAGATCAGTTGCAGTATGGCAGTCAAGTACAAAGAGGTTGGGTGAGACTACAACTGGAGGTCGTAGGTTAAAGGTGAAATATTTATGGGGAACATGAGGGGAGCTTGGTGAGGGTGTGGAATGAGGTGCCAACGCAAGAGCTGGATATGATTTTTATTTCAATGTTTAAGAGAAGGTTGGATGGGAGGGGTATGGAGAGTTATGGTCCTGGTCTGGGTTGATGGGAGTAGGCAGTTTAAATGGTTTGGCATAGGCTGGATGGGCTGTAGGTCCTGTTTATGTGCTGTGGTTTTCTGTGACTCTCATCCGAAGAACATTGCTATACTCCATCATGACTGGAATGTTATTTATGATTATATGTTCTAATCCTGTATCTTGCATAAATCATTTTGGGTCTGAATGATACCTGAAAAGTGATGTTAACATTATAAAGGAAGTACGCTACTAGCTGTAGCTCAAAAATAGAATTTATGAAGGCTGGAGAAAGATTATCTTGTCCTGCATACAAGGTTGAAGGAAAGAAAGGAAAAGAAAAAGGTAGTGAGGCCATAAAAATGAAAAGGAGGGTGGCGGAGATGGTGTTATTTTATTAAACTAATATGAATGTGCACATATGTCACATAATATGCAATTCACATTGTGTAAACAGAGTTTATTCCACATATGAATAAGTTCTTATCAAATGTATTTTTATGCTTATTATGATATTTGAAGTTGTATTCTGAAGCATTAACCTACAAATGTATTTTTTCAGAATGCTTAATTAACATGTTCATGAAAAAATGATGATGTGTTTTATTTGAGCATTAGCTTTAACTCAATTGTTTTCAGTGCTCCGTTAAAATTGAAAAAAATTATTTCACGTTAATTGTGAATGGTTCACTACCTACTTTGTGGTCTGTTTTTGTTGGTTAATCAGTGTTCTTTTTTGTATTTTTTATACGTTTTTTTTTGTATTTTTTTTTCACGGTAACACGTCGAAGCTGCACCCTCTCTAACATGCTGGTAGAGAGAGTTCTATTTGGGTTTTTAGCACTGGAAGTAGTTACATCCCGACACACGGGACAGAAGCATGGTCGCATTGCTCATTCCAGGGACCAGCTGCTTGCGCTAATGCCGGCCGGTTTAGCGAGCAGAGCGGCAGACACCCGTGCTGAAATCTGGAGGAAAACACACAGAGGATGCAGAGGAGGATCACAAAGTCGAGGAAAGAGGACCGGGTCGAGACAGCAGAGACTTATGGAGAAGAGGAGTTCGGTGGGTAATAAAATGAACGAGTTCACGGTGCTAGCCAGGCGTCAGAGAACATTTCGGGAGTGCAGTGTTATGTGTTTCACTGGAACGGGGCTGCATGAGGACATACCCGATCAAAACTTCTCCATGGACGGCTTCCAGACCGTTCAGGCTGACCGGAAGTGCACTGAGAGCGGTAAGCGTAAAGGAGTTGGGTGCTTACTGTTCTGGTTAGCAACAGATGGTGCAATCTGAGTCATATTACGATCGAGGAACATGTTTGTAGACCGGATATTGAACTTTTTACTGTTGGACTTCGGGCACATTCCACCGAGATACAACACTGGGTGGCACGGGAGGTCGTTCCTGCCTGTGGCCATCGAACTTGCAGCTCCTCCCATGGAGGGTCAGACACCTTGAGCCAATAGACTGGTCCTGGACTTTTTCCATCTAGCATAGTTTGCATTTTGTTGTTTGATTGTGTTTGTGGTTTTTGTATTGCTATATTTATGCTCTATTCTTGGTCGGTGCGGCTGTAATGAAACCCAATTTCCCTCGGGATCAATAAAGTATATTTATCTATCTATCTAATGTGAATATTTCCTTTTTAATCTGTAAAAACCCAACTTTAAATTCATACTTTGAGGTTTGTCTGTGTTACACTCAGTTGTTCATGCAGACTACAAATATTTGGTTTAAATCCTCTGTGATAATGCTATTCCTCTTGTGCTATTGTAAAGATGGACGACAATTATCTTTCACCTGTTAATTTACCGTGGTACTGGTTATTCACATGAGAATTTGTGTTAAGGTTTCTTAGATACACACATTACCATATATAGTACTTGTTCTATAATGACAGCCTACTATAATGCACTTGATCTTTATTACATGTAAAGCTTTCTAGTACCAGCCGCTGCTAATCTGCAATGAACTGAGCACACTCAAAGTGTGGTTAAATACTTCACCAAATCATGATCTGACTGGGCAGACTTTACTATAATTATGCAATAACAGGCTCTGATATGGGGGCTTGTGAAATAGCAACATGGGTCAGAGAGAGATAGTTACCTTCTGCCTTGCGCTACTGTCTAAGATTGTATGCTAGGGTAAAGAGCCTATTGTAATTATTGCTCGGTAGTCTGACATGGTTGAGTGTTAATTTTTGTAAAATGCCTCTTGTATATGCAGAGAAATATTCATTGAATTGTATATTTTTGGTGGAATGAACATCAAAATTATGTGTTTACCCAAATAGACTTTACTTGTTCAGAAGATGCAGATGTTGGAGCATTTATAGCTCCTGAATTGAGTGGCTTTGTAGTGAGTGGTTAAGAATCATCTCTGTTGCTGTGGTTCTGTTCTTGTTAAGATATTTTAACACTTAGCTGTATTTGTCTCATGTTCATCAAAATATAGTGAAATGCTTCATTTGTGCCAGGCAGCCCGCAAATGTTGCCATAATTCCTGTGCCAACATAGCATGCCCACGACTCCCTACCTCTAGCCTGTACGTGTTTGGTATGTGGGAAGAAGCTGGAGCGCCTTGTGGAAACCCATGTGGTCACAGGGAGAACATACAAAATCCTTACAAGCAGTGGTAGGAATTGAAACCCCTGTCGGTGATCGCAGGCACCGTAAAGTGGGGTAATCGCATTGGAGGCAATCCAGAGGAGATTCCTGCAATGAAAGAGTGGTCCTTTTGAGTGAGACTGGACAGTTTGGTTGTATTCCATGGAATTTAGAAAAAGGAAGGGTGACTTTATTCAGATATACAAGGTCCTAAGAGGACATGAAGAGGTAGACAAAACACTAAGGTGAGATTGTGTGGAGAAGAAAAATTGAAAATAGAATTGAAGGAAATGGGCCCAGAAACATAATATTTTTATGGAAGAGAGGGAAATAGGAATCAGAATCGTTCTATATGAAGATTTTAAAATAATTGGTATTCCAATTCCAATAGGCAGCTTTGCTAGAGCTATTGGGGAGAGTTTAAACTACTTTGGCAGAGGGATGGGAACCAGAGTGATAGGGCTGAGGATGGGGCAGTAGGTAGTCAAGCCAATGAATAATGAGATTGTGAGGATGGATAGGCAGATGATAGGGCAAAATTGCAGTCAGTGGGATGTGGTGGAGTGTCACATGGGAGCAAAGTTGAAAAAGGTAATGAATACAGGACTGAAGGTGTAATGTTTGAATGTACAGTGTATGGAATAAGGTAGATGATCTTGCAGCACAGTTAGAGATTAGCAGGGACGACATTGTGGGCATCTTGAGTCGTGGCTGAAGGAAGGTCATAGTTGGGAGCTTAACACCCAAAGATACACTTTGTACTGAAAGGACAGGCAGGTAGGTGGGGGGGGGGGGTGAAGTGGCTCTGTTGGTTTAAAAAAAAGTGAAATCAAGAAGATGTAGAATCCTTGTGGGTAGAGTTTAAAAAAACACAACTGCAAGAGTAAAATCCCTGATAAGAGTTGTACACAGGACCTGAGCAGTAGCCAGGGCGTGGGATATACATTTCAACGGGAAATGGAAAAGGCATGCAATAAGCGTAATGTTACGATAGTCATGGGGGATTTCAATATGCAGGTAGACTGGGAAAATCAGGCTGGTGCTGGATCCCAAAAGAGGAAATTTGTAGAATGCTTATGAGATGGATTTTTAGACTAGCAAAGAATTCCAAAAGATTTGTTGGGAAAGGTTTCCCCTTTATAAAACCATGCTGATTTTGGCCTACTTTATCATGTGCCTCCAAGTACCCAAAACCTTGTCCTTAATAATGGACTCCAACATCTTCCCAATCACTGAAGTCAGGCAAGCTGGCCTATAATTTGCTTTCTTCCGCCTCCCTCCCTTCTAAAAGTGATGCTAGGGTTTTATAAGGTATTGGTCAGACTGGACTTGGAGTTTTGTGAACAGTTTTGGGCCCCTTATCTGAGAAAAGATGTTCTGGCATTGGAGAAGATCCAGAGGAGGTTCACGAGGATTATTTTGAGAATGAAAGGGTTAGCATATGAGGAGCATTTGATGGCTCTGGGCCTGTATCAATGGAATTTAGAAGAATGAGAGTGGATCTCAATGAAACTTACCAAGACCGGTTAGCCTAACGTCGGTGGTGAGGAAACTGCTGGAGTCAGTTATCAAAGATGTGATAACAGCACATTTGGAAAGCGGTGAAATCATCGGACAAAGTCAGCATGGATTTGTGAAAGGAAAATCATGTCTGACGAATCTCATTGAATTTTTTGAGGATGTAACTAGTAGAGTGGATAGGGGAGAGCCAGTGGATGTGGTATATTTGGATTTTCAAAAGGCTTTTGACAAGGTCCCACAGAAGAGATTAGTGTGCAAACTTAAAGCACACGGTATTGGGGGTAAGGTATTGATGTGGATAGAGAATTGGTTAGCAGACAGGAAGCAAAGAGTGGGAATAAACGGGACCTTTTCAGAATGGCAGGCGGTGACTAGTGGGGTACCGCAAGACTCAGTGCTGGGACCCCAGTTGTTTACAATATATATTAATGACTTGGATGGGGGAATTAAATGCAGCATCTCCAAGTTTGTGGATGACACGAAGCTGGGTGGCAGTGTTAGCTGTGAGGAGGATGCTAAGAGGATGCAGAGTGACTTGGATAGGTTGGGTGAGTGGGCAAATACATGGCAGATGCAATTTAATGTGGATAAATGTGAAGTTATCCACTTTGGTGGCAAAAATAGGAAAACAGATTATTATCTGAATGGTGGCCGATTAGGAAAAGGGGAGGTGCAACGAGACCTGGGTGTCATTATACACCAGTCATTGAAAGTGGGCATGCAGGTACAGCAGGCGGTGAAAAAGGCGAATGGTATGCTGGCATTTATAGCGAGAGGGTTCGAGTACAGGAGCAGGGAGGTACTACTGCAGTTGTACAAGGCCTTGGTGGACCACACCTGGAGTATTGTGTGCAGTTTTGGTCCCCTAATCTGAGGAAAGACATCCTTGCCATGGAGGGAGTACAAAGAAGGTTCACCAGATTGATTCCTGGGATGGCAGGACTTTCATATGAAGAAAGACTGGATGAACTGGGCTTGTACTCGTTGGAATTTAGAAGATTGAGGGGGGATCTGATTGAAACATATAAAATCCTAAAGGGATTGGACAGGCTAGATGCAGGAAGATTGTTCCCGATGTTGGGCAAGTCCAGAACGAGGGGTCACAGTTTGAGGATAAAGGGGAAGCCTTTTAGGACCGAGATTAGGAAAAACTTCTTCACACAGAGAGTGGTGAATCTGTGGAATTCTCTGCCACAGGAAACAGTTGAGGCCAGTTCATTGGCTATATTTAGGAGGGAGTTAGATATGGCCCTTGTGGCTACGGGGATCAGGGGGTATGGAGGGAAGGCTGGGGCAGGGTTCTGAGTTGGATGATCAGCCATGATCATAATAAATGGCTGTGCAGGCTCGAAGGGCTGAATGGCCTACTCCTGCACCTATTTTCTATGTTTCTATGTTTCTAAATATTGAAAGGCCTAGTCAGAGTGGAGAGGATGTTTCTGATAGTGGGGAGTCTTGGACCAGAGAGCATAACCTTAGAATGGAGGGATATTCATTTAAAACAGATGAGAAGGAAGTTCTTTAGCTAGAGGGTGGTGAATCTGGAACTCATTGTCACAGACCACTGTGGAGGCCAAGTCATTGAGTATATTTTAAGCAGAGGTAGTTTGCTTCCTGGTTAGTCAGAATGTTAAAGGTTAGAGAGCAAAAGCAGGAGAATGGGGTTGAGAAGGATAATAAATCAGCCATTATAGATTACGGAGCATGCTCGATAGGTCATGTGGCCTAATTCTGTTCGTCCATTTTATGCTCTGTTTCCACTACATTTTCAATATTATTTACTATTAATGCAATGTTAATATTCAGTGATGTATAAAACACCATCCTGTAGTACAACATGGGACATGCATAAAAACAACTCCTTTCTCTTGAAAGCATCTTGTGCAAAATGTTCAAATTTCACAAGATCATGAGTAAAACCACCCACACCTTTGTATGAAATGCCATGTCACCCATAACAAGCTTGTGGATCAATTAAAAATCCTATAATAATACATGCCATTCCTATAGTAATTATATGTGGTTATACAGTATTTGCCATGCAATAAGATAGCCTTGCATGTTCGAGACATTTTCTTGCGGATTTTGTTCATGTTAAATTGTGGTGAGATTACTGATTTTGGTGATGGTTCTGATTACCATTTTTTATTTTATTTTGGAATTTCTTGTTATTAGCAAACATTATTGTCCCTTAAAAAATCCTATCAGAAGCTGTGAAATCCAAAGGACAGTGGCTTGAGATGTTTGAGATTTGGCTTTATTCATGGAAAATGATAAGTGTGTTGTTGGGCTGGAACATACTGAGGTTTAGTCCACAGTTCTAATTTACTGCAGTGCATAGTTCAACTTGTCTCTGATTTTTATGTTCGAATAGGGTGGCGTAGTAGCGTAGTCGGTTAGCACAATGCTTTACAGTACCATTAACCCTGATTCAATCCCCACTGCTGTCTATGAGGAATTTGTGCGCTCTCCTCGTGACCACGTGGGTTTCCTCCCACATGACAAAGATTTAATGGCTGGTAGGTTATTGTAAATTGTCTCATGATTAGACTAGGATAAAATTGGGGGATTGCTTGGTTGCACGGCTTGAAAGGCCTACTCTGCGCTCTATGTCAATAAATAATACTGAAACAAGAAAAGAAAAGCAAAAAGTTCATCAATAAAATGCACTTTGCAACTCGTTCCTCAGCTTTATACTCTTCATGGCTGAGAGAGCCCATTCATTTGAATAAGATTATAGATTTTTATTTTACTTTATTTTAATTTCCAATGCTATAACTACATCTATTTGAACTGATCTGTGTGCATCTAGTTTTCGTATATAACTAGAAAAAAGTGTAAGTACAGCCTTAGATCTTTGTGTTCGGTCTTATGAAGACACAGAAGTGTAGATGAGGACCAAATTGAGTGCAATCAGGCCCAGTGTGAAAATAATGATTTGAATAGCCTTAAGCAGTCACTGCTTTGTATTTAAGGATTATTACGGTGTTTTGTGCTTTTTTAATTCTGTCTGAAAATTTTCAATTTATTTCATCACAGTTTTGAATTAGAAAGCTCTTTTTTATTTGGCTGTACTATCATGTTCCTTTATAAAATAAAATATTGATGATATAGAGCACAAGAATTTACTTTGAGTTTAGTGTATGGTCTCAAAGACCATTCCAGTGATAAACTAACCTTTGTCAACAGAATGTAGCCATAATTTGGAAGAATCAGCTAATAATTTGTCGATATAATTTGTTACAGGAGAAACAGCAAATGAAAAGGAAACGTTGCAGGCTCGTGAGCCAGGAAATCAAGCAACAAGCGCATGCTACCAAGAAAGTCAGGTACACAATATAAAGGGATGAAGGCTCCTGTGTAGCTTTGGCTTTATGCTTGGTGTTATTGTCTTGCTGGAAAATAAATCTGCTCCCAAGTCACTGTTCTCTTGCAGACTGCTTCAGGATTTCCCTATATTTTGCTGCATTCATTTTGCCCTCTACTTTTAGAAGCCTTCCAGGGCCTACTCCAGTGAAACATCCCCACAGCATGATGCGGTCACCACCATGCTTCATGGTACAGATGGTGTGTTTTTGCTGACTTCAGAATCTCCCTCATGCATTCTGACAAACTTTCTACAGTGGCTTTCTCTTTGACACTCCCCCATAAAGCTGCGGCTGGTGACTCAGCTGCAACTGGTACAGTTGTTGTAATGCCAGTCTTTCCCACCTCAGCCACTGAAACTTGTAAACGTCTCCTGAGTTGTCAGAGGGCTCTTGGTGGCCTCATTCACTTGTCCCCTTCTTGCACAGTCACTCAGATTTTGAGACTGATTTACAGCTGTGCCATATGCTTTCCATTTCTTGATGAATGACTTAACTGTACTCCATGGGATATTCAGTGACTTGAAAATTCTCTTGAATCCATCTTCTGACTTGTGCTTTTCAATAACCTTTTCACGGAGCTGCTTGGAGTGTTCTTTTGTCTTTATGGTGTAGTTTTTGCCAGGATACTGACTCATCAGCAGTTGGACCTTCCAGGTGTATTTTACTGCAATCAATTGACTTCACTGCACTCAGTGATCTCCATTTTAACTAATGATGTGACTTCTAAAACCAGTTGGCTGCACCAGTGATGACTAGTTGTGTCATATTAAAGGGAGGGAATTCCCATGCAATTAATTATTTAATGTTTTATATTTGTAATAAATTTAGATCACTTTGTAGACGTCTGTTTTCACTCTGACACGAAAGAGACTTTTTCTGTTAATCAGTGTCAAAAAAATCCCCAATTAAATCCACTGTGAGTTAATGTTGTAAAACAATAAAACATGGAACAAAAAGGCTCATTAGAGGATGTACTATTTGCAGCAGATGGTAAAATTCCATCTTCCCCAGAACATAGTGGTGCAATTCTACACTGCCATCATAGAGAGCATCCTCCCATCAGCCATTACTGTCTGGTTTGGTGCTGCATTCTCTCACAATGTACAAATCTACAGTAAACTGTCGCGTCAGCAAACAAGGTCATTAGCTGCAGTTTACCATCACTGCACGACTTGTCTGTGTCCAGGACAAAAGAGCAGGAAGGAAAATTATTGCAGACACTGCTCGTCCTGCTGTCTTTTCCAAAAGCTCCCTTCTAGAAAGCACTGTAGGGCTACTAAAACAAAAAGTATCACACCATCTTAAAAGTTTCCTTCCTCATGCTGCCCTTTATCTATAACTCCCCCCCCCCCACTGTACTACACCCTAATACTTTAAGGCACTCTTATAATGTAATTTACATTGTAAATACTGTACATGCTGATATTTGTATTTGTGCACATTTTATTCCATATCAAAACTTCAACCTGTAAGTTTATTTTTTATATAATTCTTTATTCTTATAATTGTTGACTGTTCTTCTTTGTTGCATGTTGCACCCTGACCAGCACACCACCACAAATTCCTAAAGCATGTAAATGTATATGGCAAATAAAGTTAATCCTCGACTTCAGTCACAAGATGAGGTCTGGGAATATGGGTCCATAATTCATCAAAAGTAGCATCACAGGTAGATAGGGTCATAAAAAAGCTTTTGACACGTTGCCCTTCGTAAATCAAACTATTGAGCACAGGAAATGGGATGTTATGGTTGAAGTTGTATATGATGTTGGTGAAGCCTAATTTGGAGTATTGCATGCAGTTTTGGTCACCTACCTACAAGAAAGATGTAAATAAGGTTGAAATAGAACAGATAAAATTTACAAGGATGCTTTCTGGTCTGGAGGACGAGTCGTAAGGAAAGATTGAATAGGTTAGGACTTTATTGCTTGGAACATAGAAGATTGAGAGGAGATTTGTTAGAGGTATACAAAATTATGAGGAGTAATGATAAGGTAAATGCAAGCAGGCTTTTTCCTAGTGAAGTTGGGTGGGACTATAACCCAAGGTCATGGATTAAGGGAGAAAGGTGAAAAGCTTAAGGGGACCATGAGGGGAAAGGTTTTCACTCAGATGGTTGTGAGAGTGGGGAACAAACAGTCAGTGCAAGAGTGTGCATGTGAGCTCAATTTCGATATTTAAGCGGGGTTTTGGATAGGTACGTGGATGGGAAGGGTATGGAGGGCTGTGGTCGTGGTGCAGGTCGATGAGAGTCGGCGGTTTAAATGGTTTCAGAATGGACTAGATGGGCCAAAGGGCCTATTTCTGTGACTCTACACAATAGATTTGGTAATAAAGGTCTTTGGTCAAGAAACTTGAAAAATATGTTGGTAACATTTAATGTACAGTTTTTAAATGTTTACTTAGAAGATGTGGGTGTCACTGATGAGGCTAGTATTCCTACATGTCCTTGAACTGAATGGCTTGTTGAGCCATTTCAGAGGGCATTTAAGATGAATCTAGAGAATAGACTGGCAAAAGGTGTTTGATTTCTTACTCATGCTGTACATTAATGAGACTGAAGGATTATCATGACAAGTCAACTTCACAACTCACTGAATTTAAATTCCCCTGTTACTATTGGTGAGATTTAAACTTGTGTTTATTGCTCATTCATTTTGTCTTTAGAACTTGTGGCTGTGTGAGAAGTATTACCTATATGTGACAATGAAATAGGGATAAACTTGATAATGATAGTGATTTGTAAATCAGCATTGAATACTAATGTTGATAATCCAGTGCGAACATGCCATGACTCCACTTTCCAGAAAATTGGGAATGGAGATCCTAACTCTACAGCCCAGAATACTTCTGCAGCCCACAAGTGTGTGGGGTGAACACTAGGAAGAATGCTAACTGCTCTCACATTGATCTTTAGGATTTTCAAGCTTCTGGTTTGGATAACTGCAGAGAATTATATTTAATATGCATTGGCAACAGTCTAACAATATACTGGGCCAGATTGTGGCCAAAGGAATTGCCAACTTTTCATTGCTGCTTCAGAACTAAGTTTGTAATATCCTGCCTACAGATGTTAGCATGTCTATCATTCTGCTTAACTCGGTTGATCTGGTTTTTCCCATTTCTAATACCTACCATTTCCCCAAAATATGGGTAGCCTGGCTAATCAATGTTAAATGCATGTCGGGTGGCAGATAGATAGATATACTTTATTGATCCTGAGGGAAATTGGGTTTCGTTACGGTTGCACCAACCAAGAATAGAGTATAAATCTAGCAATATAAAACCATAAATAATTAAATAATAATATGTAACTTATGCCAGATGGAAATAAGTCCAGGATCAGCCTATTGGCTCAGAGTGTCTGACCTTCCAAGGGAGGAGTTGTAAAGTTTGATGGCCACAGGCAGGAATGACTTCCTATGACGCTCAGTGTTGCATCTCGGTGGAATGAGTCTCTGGCTGAATGTACTCCTGTGCCCAACCAGTACATTATGTAGTGGATGGGAGACATTGTCCAAGATGGCATGCAACTTGGACAGCATCCTCTTTTCAGACACCACCGTGAGACAGTCCAGTTCCATGATGTGGGAGGTTAGTAAAAACATAATAATTAAAGGGAGAGGGCAGGAGGATGGGGTTGAGAGAGAAAATAAATCAGAAAACTCAATGAGCCGAATGGCCTAATTCTGCTTCCTTTGTCTAATGGAGTATGATTATTACACAGAGCAGTGGATGCTGTCCCATAAATAGCAATGGAAAAGCACAATGGATAATCTATTTTCATGTGTTGGTTCTGGGGAGAGAATTAGTTTAAACCCATAATTTCCTAAATAGCGAACTTGCACTGATATATAATATCTTTCATGTTTTGGAGGCTCTGAAAAACTATGAAACTGATTAATTTGATGAGTTGCTATAAATCTATTAGCCACTTTAGAAAAGGTATCTATCCTTTCAGTGAGATGAATTGATTAATGCTTAAATATTTTCTAAACATTTTCAGTCCAAAAACTTCCAGAATTAGTTTAGGACCGTAGTTTCACCAGGAATGGCAGATATGTTGTGTTAGTATTGTGTTTTTATACAACTGTTTGTGCTTTAGTTTAAGAGTTTTCAAAATACCTTCTATAGCTTACAGGAGATCATACAGAAATTTAATTGTCTTTTATTCGAGCAAGCTTCCACTCTGAAAGCATATTAAAATATCAACATTTTAATATGGTCTATAGTGCCAGGTTGATTGCCTTTGATTGTAATGGGCAATGATGCTCATTTTTAAATGGTTAACTTACAAAGTTTATCACCAACCAGGTTAAGGGTTCCTCTGTTAATGATGCCCTCCATTCCAAATATAATGATAAGAAATTATAATAGGAATGTACAATTGCCAAAGTCGGTAAAATAAATAAAAAGTTATTGACAAAAAGGTAGCAATTTCAATTGTAACAACTCCTGGAGTTGAATTGTAGGTCTTTTACAACACAGATAAATTATCTTTCTGAGAGTTATTTCGTTCAAGTTAATCCTAAACAGTTTATTTATACTTGTAATGCCACCATCTCTTCGCAATTCATATAATATTAGGCAATTTTTTGGCATTCCTATCTCTCAATAATATGTCTCAAACGAATAAGTGTAGATATATATGTTGCATTGTGGCTAGCATTTGTAAACTTTGAAATCTAGTATTTATTTGGTAATATGCAGAAAATTCTGCTTTCTTTTTCCAGTGCTTCATTTAAATTAAAAGAAGCAAATGTGAGTCTGCATTTTACTCAAGTTTTAGCAAACATCTTCTGCAGTGCTAATCAGTGGTGTCTTTTGTGAATATAGTAATTTTTTTTGGATAGTTTAGAAATGAAGATCCATGTCATTCTTTTGTATTTAAACAAATCTCTTCACTTCAATTGAAAAGAGACAAGGTTCAAGTAACTGAAATGCAGTTCAATGTGGTAGCATGGGGCAAGGATTTAACTTTGCCTTCCTAGACTACATTAACTGATAATGTTTCTCAAAAATCACTTATTAAGATGTGCAATAACACAAAATATAAATGCTTCCTTGAATATGTTTGTGTTGGTCTTCACAATGGAAGACGTCAGTATGCCAGAAACTTGAGTGTGTCAGGAGGCAGAAGTGAGTATATCTGCTATTTCTAGGAAGAAAGTTCTTGGGAAATTTAAAGTCTGAGTGTAGATAAGTCACTTGGACCAGATGGATGGAAGACATCCGACGGTTCTGAAGGCAATAGTTGAAGAGATTATGGAGGCATTAGTAATGATTGTTCAGGAATCACTAAATTCTGAAATGGTTCCGGAGGTCGGGAAAATTGGAACTGCAAGTGTGACTCCACTCTTTTAGAAGGGAAGGAGGGAGAAGAAAGGAAATTGTAAGCCAGTTAACCTGATGCTGCCAGTAGTTGGGAAAATGTTGGAGTCTATCATTAAGGATGAGGTTTTGGGGTACTTGGAGGTGCATAATAAAGTAGGCCAAAGTCAGAATGGTTTCCTTCAGGGGAAATCTTGTCTGATACATCTGTTAGAATTCTTTGAGGAAATAACAAGCAGGATAAACAAAGAAGAGTCAGTGGATATTGTTTAATTGGATTTTCAGTTCTTGGTCAGGGTGCTGCACATGGAGCTTCTTACTATGGGCCCTTGTTATTACAAGAAAGATTCTAGCTTGGATGGAAGATTGACAGGAGGCAAAAAGTCAGAATAAAGAGGGGCTATTGTCAATGGCTGGTGACTCGTGGTGTTCTGCAGGCATTGGTGTTGGGACTGCTTTTACATTTTATGACAATGATTTGCATGAAGATATTAATGGCTCTGTGGCCAAATTTGCAGATGATAAAAAGATAGGTGGAGGGGCTGATAGAGTTGGGGAAGCAGGGGGTCTGCGGAAGGACTTGGACAGATCGAGAGAATGGGCAAAGAATTGGCAGATGGAATATACTGTCGGGGAGTGTATGGTCATGCACCTTTATAGAAGGAATAAAGATGCAGATGACTTTCTAAACAAAGAAAAATTAGAAATCAGAGGTGCAAAAGATCTTGGGAGTTCTTGTGGTGAGTCAGTGGTAAGGAGGGCAAGTGCAATATTAGGATTCATTTTGAGAGGCCTTGAATATAAAAGCAAGGATGTAATACTGAGGCTTTATAAGGCATTGGTCAGACCACAGTTGGAGTATTATGAGCAGTTTTGGGCCGCTTATCCAAGAAAAAATCTGCTGGGATCCAGAGGAGGTTCACAAGAAAGATTCTGGGAATGACAGGGTTAATATATGAGGAGCGTTTGATGGCTCTGGGCCTGTATACGCTGGAGTTTAGAAGAAGGAAGGAGGGATCTCATTGAAACCTATCGAAAATTGAAAGGCCTAGACAGAATGGATATGGAGACAATGTCTCCGATATTGGGGAACCTAGGATCAGAGGGTACAACCTCAGAATTGAGGGATGTCCATTTAGAAGAGAGGTGAGGAATTTCTTTAGCCAGCTGCCAGTGAATCTGTGGAATTCACTGCCACAGACATCTGTGGAGGCCAAGTCATTGGGCATATTGAAAGGGGAGGTTGTTAGGTTCTTGATAAAGGCGTCAGGGGTTATGGGGAGAAGACAGGAGGACAGGATTGAGAGGGAAAACAAACCAACCATAGTGGAATAGCAGAGCAGACTTGATGAGCTGAATGACCTAATTCTGCTCCTATGTCATATGGCGTTATGGTCTTATCAATTGTGAAATTATAAACCCAGCAACAACATTATTTGATCAAATAATTGATTTTCTCTATAGCCAGAAGCAGTGGCATACGTCAGGAGAATAGAAGAACGTAGAACTATAGGTGGGAGGTTAAAAGGGAGATAGTATATTAATTTTACAATTTTTTACCATGTATATCATACATGTTGGGGTCATTTTAGAGGAAAATACCATCAGGAACGTTCAATTAACTCACCAATGTACTAAACATGTTTGTCACCATGGTTTGCTTCGTGCCATCTTTGAATGTATGTCCTTTTGCCATAGATATTTGTATTTACACATTCAGCATGTGGTTTTTGAATTCACATTGACAAATGCAGACATTAATTTCATAGTTTATGCTCGCATTTGTAACTTGTGTGACGAGAATACACGTAGATTAAGATGTTAGCTGTCCTGTGCTGGCACCAGTGGGATCAGCAGTTGGTCTGCCACCTGTCTTCAGGAGAAAGAGAGATAAGGAAAACAATGGAGCAGCATTTGGAGATGTTAATGAAGGGATAGGAGAGTTTAACGGAAGGAGAGCTGTCAAGATCGGCTCCCCCTTTGAACCCTGAACTGTTTGAAGTGATGGACAGGCGATACCCCAGCAGGGGGATAAAAAGAGACAGGTTCGCTAAGGCAAGACTCACACGATACCCCGAGGTAACGAGACCCTGGAAGCGGTGCGTCTCCCACAAGTCGGTGGGCAGTTTTGGACGGCTGGTCGCGGGATCAAGCCAGAGACGCACAGGATGGAAAGGCACGATCGGCGGGAACCTGGTGTGTGTCCACCCTTGCCTGGGTGCCGGGTTCACCGCAGAGAAACGATCGTATCTGGAAACGGAGGGGGTCACGGTCGGTGACCTCAGATGACATCACAAGGGGCTCGCCGGAAAGCTGACTGCGAAGAATATCGAAGGTCTGTGTGGAAGCCGTTTGAATATTCGTTTGTTTTGCTCTCTCTCTCCTTCCCCCCACTGTCCATCTCCCACGGCAGCAATTACTGCGAACTGAACTGAACTAAATTGAACTGAACTTTGCGTCACTTTGGAACTGGTCATTTACCCCTAGACAACAATAGAGCTTGATTGATCCTGTTATCTTAATTCTGTGTACATGTGTGTTTATCATTGCTGAACTGTTGCATTTATTATCCGTTTGATTAGAGTACTGTGTTGCTTGTTTCTTTAATAAAACTTTCTTAGTTCTAGTAATCCAGACTCCAACTGAGCGATCCATTTCTGCTGGTTTGGCAACCCAGTTACGGGGTACGTAACATAAGTGGGGTTCTCGTCCGCGATTTTGAATGCTAAATTTGGGACGGAGTAAATTGATTGGGTTAAAATTCCCGAAAGAAAGAAAAGACAAACAGCAGAAATGGAGGCTGAGGAATTTATGAAGGCGCTGACCTTGGAGGCATTAGAGGATGCCAGGAAAACGGAATTGGTAGCTGTGGCCAAACGGTTGAATCTTGCTAAGGGGAAGTCGACAATGAGGAGAGAGGAGATACACAGAGCTATCGTAGAGCACTATGTATCTAAAGGTGTGTTTCCCCAAGGCGAGCTGGAGGTGGTGTCTATTGAAAAACCTGCCGGAGACGCGGTACAGGTGCAGCTTGAAAAACTGAGACTCGAGCACGAGTTCCGGGTAAGGCAGTTAGAACACGAAGAGAAGCAGTTAGAAAGGCGGGAGAAAGAGAGAGAGTTAGAAAGGCAGGAGAAAGAGAGAGAGTTAGAAAGGCAGGAGAAAGAGAAACAGTTAGAAAGGCAGGAGAGAGAGTTAGAAAGGCAGGAGAGAGAGAGAGACGGTTGGAGCGAGAGGAGAAACAGAGGGAAAGGGAATTCGAGCTGGAGAAGTTAAAGATAAGGGCAGAGCAGGGGCTCATGCCGAACCAAGGTGGAGGGTTCCGGGCGACCCAGGAAGTTAGGCTGGTTCCCCCATTTGACGATACCGACGTGGATCGGTACTTTCTCCATTTTGAAAAAGTTGCTACAAGTCAGGACTGGCCAAGGGATAAGTGGGCTGTTTTGCTTCAGAGTGTACTGAAAGGGAAAGCCCAACAAGCTTACTCAGCTTTGTCTGCGGAAGATGCCCAGAGGTATGAGGTGGTGAAAGAGGCCATCCTCAGGATTTATGAGTTGGTCCTGGAGGCATACCGGCAGAGGTTCCAGAATGCGAGGAAGCAGTGAGACCGCACGTATTTAGAGTTTGCCCGTGAGATGCAGACATATTGTGAGCGTTGGTGTGCCTCGAAGGGGGTAGAGGGGGATTATGACAAACTACTACAGCTGATCCTGATTGAGCAGCTTAAAGGTTGTGTCCCTGAGGGTATGAGACCCTACCTAGATGAGAAAGAGGCAGCCACGTTAGCCGCAACTGCTAAGTTAGCGGATGAGTATGCATTGACGCATAAAATGAAGTTTGCCCTGAGCAAAGGCTACCAGAAGGGTAGTCAGGATGGTGGGGAGAGTCCACCAGAAAAGTCAGAAAGTAAGCCGAGGACTAGTGAGAAGGATAAGGTAGACCGGGAGCAGTCTGGTAGGAAGTCTCCTGGGGTCGTCTGTTATAATTGCGGGAAAGTCGGACACTTTGCGTCCAGGTGCTTTGCCCCAAAGAAGGAGACGGGAAAAGGAAAAAACGGCGATTTTGACTGGCTGTATCGAGCTGGTAATCGAACCGCTAGGGAAGGACAGGTCTGCCAAAGATCAGGAAGGGCGCGAGAGGTTTATCTCGGCTGGATTGGTGTCAGTGAAGGAGGGGTTAAAGCCAGTTCCAGTGCGGATCTGGAGAGACACGGGAGCGTGTCAGTCACTGATACCGAAGAGTGTATTAGAGTTTAGCTCAGAGACCCAGACTGGGGAGGTCAAGGTCAAAGGTATTGGGGAAGGGACAGAGGCAGTCCCTTTGCACCAGATACACTTACAAAGCAACCTGGTCTCTGGACTAGTCACGATCGGGGTGAGGCCCGAATTACTGATGAAAGGCGTGGAAGTCTTGCTCGGTAATGACCTCGCCGGGGGAATCGTGTTCCCAGCCGTGAGGTTGACAGGTCAGCCTGCCAGCATTGAGGCCCCGCCCATGGACTCACAGGTTCATCATGGGGCTGCGGTAGTGAATTTAGCTGCGGTGGTAAATTTAGCTGAGACGTTTCTGCCAGCCTTGTACGAGAAGGGGGTAGAAAGTGAAAAGAAGGAGTGTAGTGAAACAAGAGGTAGTGAGGGAGCTGAGACAGACTTAGCATTAGCCAGGAAAGAATTTGTGCAGGCGCAGGAGCGAGACGAGGGGCTGATGGTTTTGGCAGAGACAGCTCTCTCTGACGCAGAATTAACAAGGGAACCAGAAGGCTATTGTGTGGAGGAGGAAGTGCTAAGGAAGAAAGGGAGACCAAGTACTGTACCCGCAGATGAGGAATGGGGGGTGGTGCAAAAGAGTTATGGGGATGAGATTTTTAACCTGGCCCACAAGGTACCCCCCGGTGGACATTTTGCGGTGCTGGAGGAAACAGTTGGTGGAATCATGAAAGAAGTTTACCGGCTGCACCGGAGGAAGGATGTTTTTGATTATGGCCGACGCGAACTGAGACGGTCACAGGCTTTTGATATGCTAACAAACCTAGTCGGTGTTAGCGCGGAAGTCAATGAAGCTAGGGTCCCCCTGATAAGAGAAAAAAACCATTTTGAAAAGATGAGTATGGTATTGACCAGATGGGAGAAGGCTATTGTTTTGGCCAGCTCTGCTGATAAAGTCTCTCCCTTAATCCCTGAACAAAGCGACTCTTTAGGAATAGTGATTAAACGACTCGCACACGTGTGCTTGATTGTCCCGAGGCGATGCGAAGAACTGGGACGTTGGGTGGTGTTTGTTACGCTAGGCCAGCCTAGCGATCAACAACCCTATAGAATGAGTAATTCAGTGACGGAAGGGCTGACGAACACAGAGGTGTGTATTGGCGATATAATACGGCTGTCTGAAGCCAGCTTGATAGTGAACCTTGAAAAAAATGAGTTTGGCCACACGAAGGTCACTTACCTGGGAATTGTGGTGACACAGGGGCAGCTGGCAGCGATGCAAGCTACAGTGCAGGCTATCGCTGACCTCCCAACCCCGACAGACAAGAGGGCCCTCAGAAGGCTCTTGGAGATGGTGGGGTACTGTAGGAAGTTTTGTAATAACTCTGCGGTTACTACCCTTCCCCCTCCTATTAAGCTCTTGCGAGAGAAAACTAAGTCGGAATGGGACGACCCTTGTTATTGTGGTCCGGGACGAAACCCAATGAGAGGTTACATTGATTGCAATTCATCAGTGTTTTTGGTCACTATGAAGTTTGCTAAGTTGGAGCCTGGTCTAAGGGATTATTGATAACACATATAAAAGGAACAGAAAATGTGATGGCTGACTGTCAAGGTGTTGACAACTTCAAATTCGCTGTATTAGCCAAATAGCTGATAAAGATGTGTATTTGTGTGTATCAAATAATGTATTCATGTTTGTAATTTTTACCCCGGTAAAAATCCTTAAAGGTGGGAAGTGTGACGAGAATACACATAGATTAAGATGTTAGCTGTCCTGTGCTGGCACCAGTGGGATCAGCAGTTGGTCTGCCACCTGTCTTCAGGAGAAAGAGAGATAAGGAAAACAATGGAGCAGCATTTGGAGATGTTAATGAAGGGATGGGAGAGTTTAACGGAAGGAGAGCTGTCAAGATCGGCTCCCCCTTTGAACCCTGAACTGTTTGAAGTGATGGACAGGCGATACCCCAGCAGGGGGATAAAAAGGGACAGGTTCGCTAAGGCAAGACTCACACGATACCCCGAGGTAACGAGACCCTGGAAGCGGTGCGTCTCCCACAAGTCGGTGGGCAGTTTTGGACGGCTGGTCGCGGGATCAAGCCAGAGACGCAAAGGGTGGAAAGGCACGATCGGTGGGAATCTGGTGTGTGTCCACCCTTGCCTGGGTGCCAGGTTCACCGCAGAGAAACGATCGTATCTGGAAACGGAGGGGGTCACTGTCGGTGACCTCAGATGACATCACAAAGGGCTCGCACGAAAGCTGACTGCGAAGGTCTGTGTGGAAGCCGTTTGAATATTCATTCGTTTTGCTCTCTCTCTCCTTCCCCCCACTGTCCATCTCCCACGGCAGCAATTACTGCGAACTGAACTTTGCGTCACTTTGGAACTGGTCATTTACCCCTAGACAACGATAGAGCTTGATTGATCCTGTTATTTTAATTCTGTGTACATGTGTGTTTATCATTGCTGAACTGTTGCATTTATTATCCGTTTGATTAGAGTACTGTGTTGCTTGTTTCTTTAATAAAACTTTCTTAGTTCTAGTAATCCAGACTCCAACTGAGTGATCCATTTCTGCTGGTTTGGCAACCCAGTTACGGGGTACGTAACACTTGTAACCAAAATCAACCCAAGTTTATTTTGGATCACAAACTGGACTGTTTTAAGACTAGTACAGACATGATTGTGAAAATTATTGATAGAGCTTATGGAGACCCATTTTATTTCTGAATAAAGCAAGATTTTTCTTTGCAAAAAAGCAATGCTTCTGGTAGTGATGTTTTTTCTTTAGGAAATGGTAGTATACTGGCTTACCAGAGTGATCTTCCCCTTCAATTACATCTTCAACTTTTCTTTCTTCGACACTTTAGTCAGGAAATATTGATATAATCGTGACTGATCATTCAATATGATCAATACTGATTGTTGCAGGTCCCAACTGCTGTGCTAATTTCCCATTGTCCATTACAGTCTGTTAACAGTGGTGACTGGAGACTGTGATAAAAATCATTTTGGGGCTCCAGCAAACTACATTCAGTGGCCAGCTAATCCTAACCACACTTGAAGTACATGGTGTTGGGAAGCTGTACAGTTGTTACATAGCTGCTGAACCATATTGCAGTGCATAGCTACAATATCAGGACCATCGTATACAAGCACGACACGTACACCAGGGTGGGTGACACAAATATTGCCACTGTTCTGTAAGCTGGATGAAACTGGTTCATCGCCTGTAAATTTGACTTTGTAACAGTCAACAAAGAAGTAATAATGAAAAACAAATGGAACTACTTTCAGTCCCTGATGAATTTCTGACAATTACGGAATTCATTTATCACCTTTATAAATGGAAAATGATTTGCGGTGCTCTTACCAAGTATATACAAAAAGGAAAGTAACTCTGGTGATTAAAAGCTTGATCTCAATCTTAACAAGCCTGATGGAAGGTGGAGTGTTTTGTTACACAAAAATGTATCACTGTTATCCATGTTGTACAACCATTTATCCTCCACTTTGCACCAACTCTTCTGTACCACAGCCTGTGGGGGTACAATTCACAATGGAATTGTTTTCTATGTTGCCTCCATTTGGATGACCAAGTGGGAACCATTTGTAATTACACCTTTGTCTAATTAGCTGTAACATCATGAGATGGTGTCTGATGGTCCAGTTGTTTCTGAAATTCACAATTTCTTCCCTCAAATACCTTTCAATATTCTTTCAATAAAAATTGTAACAATTGTATACAAAAAACAGCCTGTAGATCATTTCAGGAGTTCCCTTTGTAGCACGATTTAATTTTCACCATCAACCTTTTCCATTAAATTCTAATTAAATATCTATTGTCAGTTCAGTTTAAAAGGGATGAGGGTAGGATCTGTCAGTGTTTCAGGTCAAGGTCCTGCACAGGACTGTTCAGGGTAAGTTTCAAAAGATGTTCAACATATTAATACAAGGCATGTTTAGTTTAATATAGCTTTAGATGTGACCAATACAGATATTGTTTGCATAAACATTATTCCTGGTATAAATATAAGGCCACAGTGAGGTTCATGATTTGTATGTTAACAGTTTTAATTGCCCTAATCCTTTTTGATATTGCATATTAATTCTTATTATAAAGACATGGGTACTGAAGTGGTCTTTCAGATTCTCAAGCATTTTCAGTTACATCATGACATGTCCCACTTCTATCCCTTCACAGTCAAGTACGAGATGTGTTTTGGGCAGTTTTATCACTTGACACTAAACACCAGGTGATAGGAGAATTTTGCAAGGCTTGCTATTGTCAAATGCTTGCTAGATCTGAGCACACTGATTTTTGCCAGTTCCTATGAGTATTGTTTTCTCTCTGGTACCTTGACCTAGCTTGGCAAATAGTTAGCTGGCTACTTAATTATAGAGGTGAGTTTTGTGGGCAAGCCCAACCCCGCACTCTGCACTCCCTATATTAATGCATATGCTCGTTGTAGGCCAAAACTGTGATTTCCCATCGTGCTCATCTGTTCTTGCATTGGTGAACATAATAGCCAGAGGGAGTTTAAACTAATTATCTGCTTTCACTCACACCAAGAATGGTGGCCAGCTTACTCTGTGTAGAGTGCCTCCTAGTGAAACGGAAGGAGACTCAGAGTTAAGAGCATGATAAATTAATTGACAATTGGAATTTGTTTTTTGGTGTGAAGTGATAAAATTGCCCAAAACACATCTGGTACTGGACTGTGAAGGGATACAAATGGGGCATGTCATGATGTAACTGAAAATGCTTGAGGATCTGAAAGGCCACTTCAAAGGAAGATGGTGCACAGTCCAAAGTCTACAACAGTACAGTAACAATAAATGTTAGGATGGTGGATTTGTTGAGGGAAGGGGAGTGGTGTTTCTCTGATGGTTGCAGAGATCTGTGACAGAGAATATGTGTATTGAGTGGAGTAGTTTGATGGACCATTGAGAGCTGGTCCATACTCTGAATGTAAGCCTGGCAATCATACTGAAGCATCTTGTATCAAGCAACCTGAGACTGCAATGCACATTCAATCCCAAATTATCCAAAATCGAACCAGCGTAAAGCTGTGGGATTTGCCTTGGAATCTGGTCCTTCATTGGGAGATAGTCAAAAACACAGGCCTCCTTTAGAGATATACCACCATGGCCCTACTCCCAGAATTTCTGATGGGAAATGGTGTTTTACAAGTCTATTAGAACACTGAGAAACTGTCAGCAGGTGTGGATTGAAGAGAACCAGTTGAAGTAATTGTATTTTTCAAATAGTAAGAACTTATGGTATTGGAGATCATGCTGTTGGCTTGTGAAGAGATTTGACCAACTGACAGAAAGTAGAGGTAGGGGTAAGGGAGGAATTTTCAGGTTGGTGGCTTGAGGCTGTGATCTCTGGTCCTGGACATCGCTACTAATAAGGCCATAAGGCATCGGAGCAGAATTAGGCTAATCAGTCCATTGAGTCTGCTCTGTCATTCCATGATTGCTGATTTATTATCCCTCTCAACTCCATTCTCCTGCTTTCTCCCCATAACCTTTGACACCTTTACTAACCAAGAACTATCAACTTATGTTTTAAATATACCCAGTGATCTATAACTAGTGTATTGCTAGGGGGATCAGTACTAGGATTGCAGCGGTTTAAAATATATATTAGAGAAATTAAACAAATGTACTGTAGGCAGATTTGTATACGATACAAAATGAGGCAAAAGGAAAGCTGGGATGAGATTATAAATGTTTTACAAAAATATTGATAAGTAAGTGGGCAAAAAAATGACATTTGGAATACAATGATGGGAAAATGTGAAGTTGTTCACCTTGGAAGGAAAATCATAAAGCCGATTATTATTTAAATAGAACAAATCTATATAGCCAAGATATTTGGGAGCTCTTGTAAATGACATTCAGAAAACTGAAATCCAGATGCAGTAGACCAATCAAATGCTGACGTTTAGTTAAAGGGTAGTTGGAGAATAAAATAAAGAAATCTTGCTAATACTGTACAAGGCACAAGTGAGACCATATCTAGATTACTGATCATATTGAATGGCAGACCATGCTGAATAGCTTACTGCCATTTCTCATAATCTTGCGTCACAGAAACCTTTCACACTGTAATAAAAATTCTAATTCACAGCCTTTGGAAGATTAACCTGTATTGCCACAGCTATTTGTGAAGAAAAAATCTGCTTTGCTGAGTTCATTGAAAGATGGCACAGCTTGAATTTGAAGATAATGTCCTCATTCAGGATTTTAGAAAGAATATCAGGGCCTCTGAAATAGGGTGTGAGGATTAAGGGACTAGTTAAATGGAGAGATTTGTTTTCCTTGGAGAAGATTGAAGAGGAAATTCAATCAGAGGTTTAAAATCATGAATAGTCTTGATAAGGAGAAATTTATGATAAAAGTTTGCAGAGGAAGGGGTGGTAACTGGAGGGCACGGATGTATGATGATTGGCAAAAGAACCAGAGGTGATATGCATGAACAATTTTTGTGATCAGATTTGGACTGGTTAGAGATGTAATAAATACAGACTTGTAATTTTCAATAAGTAATCACATAAATATTGTAAAAGAGGAAGTGCACAAAGCTTTGGGAAAATGTAAGGAAAAGACTTAGGGAGCATCACTATGTAGATATATTGAGCTGAATGGGCTACTTCTCATCCCTGTTCTATTTAATTGTGTAGTTTGGGTTTTGGGAATAATTTCCCCTTGCCTAAACCTTCGCTGAATATTTGACTTACTTAGTACATTTTATCAGCCTGCTTCTTCATCAATTAATAACAGCAGAAACACTTGTACTGAGAAGCGGCTGCAAGAGGATCAGCAAAGGCCTTTCAGAGATAGAAGCTAAATGGAAATTCATTAATAACTGATTCTTACTCTGTGATGTACTGTAATCCCTTTTTATCATTGGAGTTTTAAAGTAACGTATCTTTGCATTTCATTTTCCAGCCGGTTTGGTGGGCTTCTCTGAGAAGACAAAGTGGTGAAACACCATTTACTTAACAAAGGGAATTTAGCACAAATGTGTTACTGTCAAAGAAATGCATGCTCCACACAATGAGCACATGCATAATGCCAGAGCTAATATTTCTTTCTTTTAAAATAATTTAATTAGATAAATGGTTACACTTTTCTCATTTTGCACAGTGATTTATTCCACATAATGTGTTTGGTAGATGCAATGGAAGTTGTAGATAAGTTCTTATTAATGGGAAATGGAAAGCAATTAGGAAGGCCAATGCATAGACCTCAACATCAATTCAATTCCACCAATGTGGAGATCTGTGACCTTCTCCCATGGTAGCTTCTTGTACATCTGATTTTTGTGGCTTCACTACTATTTATAGCTGCCATGCCATAAACTCTTAATATCCCCTCTTCACTCTGCTGCCTCTCTTCTCCTCCAAGCCACTTACTAAAGTCTACTTGACTGAGCATTGTTCACAGTCCTAATATTTCTCTATAACACACAATGCTAGAGGAACTCAGCATCTATGGAAAAGAGTAAACAGTCAATATTTTGGGTTTAAACTCAAATGGTATTTGTTAATCACTTTTGACATTTAAAATGCCTCAATCTGGTGTGACCCAATGTGTACCTCCAAAGCATTTTCCAGGTGAGTGAGGTAGCTACAGACTGAACTTATTGGTAGTGCTTCTATGCATGTGATATATTAGTACTTGTGGATCACTGGGCATGCACAGATGCCAACTGATGTACAGTGTGTATTTGACAACAGATTTAAAAGAAAATCTACTGTTTGTATAATGTCTGCAAATAGCTTGGATTTCAACACTTGAGGTGAAAGATAGAAACTTCCTTTGGTGTTATCCTGCTGGGCCATTGCCAGTCTCAAGTATCCACCTTTCAACAAGAAATACACTCTGTTGAATTTTCTGCTTTGGATATTGCTTCTCACTGTACTGATTTCCTCACAGTCCTCGACCTCAACACCAGCAATAATCTCACCAACCCTGCCCAAATCATCTGCTTGATGGTCTATTCAATTTGAGATTCTTTGTCATGTGTCCACTCCTATCTTGTTCCTGTTTCCACCTCCATCAGATCGCTCCTTAACAGCTCCTCCTTACTCTCTGCTATGACTCTTGGTGATTGATGCAGTGGACTGAGGCTGGGAGTTCTATGGAGAATGAAGCAGAAAGATGCAGCTGGGTATGGTTTGGTGTTCCTACACTATCTAAATGAAAATGTTGGCTGAAGTTGGAGGAAAGTTGCTAGGCTGCCTGAGATTACAAAATTAGTTAAAAGATTTATAGATATTATAGAGAAAATATCCTGAGCACGATCTCAATGTGATGTTATTCAGCTATTAGGTAATATGATTGTGTGTCACAATGAGATAGTAACACAGTGTTAAATATTTAGCTTTGAAAATATTACCCAAACATGATCGAGAGAAGTAACAGTTTCAGCACATACTCTTAATAAGTCCTAATTAGGTATGTAGAGCCAACGATTTAATTTTGAACATTATAGTCAAGATTGTGCCTGTGTACAATGCTCCTTCTGTCAACATCTTCTGGATAGATTATGAAACCATATATTTCACTTCTTTTACATCTGTTAACGTTTGTTTTTTGTTTTAAATCTGATTCTGGAACGGTTGGAGCCTGTGATTTCCAGTTTGGAGATGGTTTGGGTGTTTCAGCGCTCTGCGGTCTCCAAGGCGATTCCGGGAGGCAGGGTCAGCATGCAGGAACATTGTGGCGAGGTGGCTGCGAACGGATGCTTGACTCCATTTTGCTAATTAAAGCTTCCATTCATCTTTTTTATTGCTGCTGAGATCACTCTGCCATGTAGAGGGGAGACTGCCTTTTTATCACTGGTAAAATCGCTCTTCTACAAAGAGGGGAGACTGCCTTTTTATCACTGGTAAAATCGCTCTTCTACGAAGAGGGGAGACTGCCTTCCTATCGCTGGTAGCATTGCTCTGCTACAGAGAGAATGTTGCCCAGGTTTTCTGCATTTTGGATGTAAATGTAGACTTGGACTGTGGACTGTATTTCAGTCTTATGGTTCTTTTTGTATTCTGCGCTTTTTCTCATTTTTTTTGTGTGCAGGGGAGGGGGATTTGAAGTTCGATGTGCCTGTTCCATTTTTGTTTGTTTTTTTTTGTGGAGGGAAGAGGGACTTGGGGGTTGATGATTGCGCTGCCATTTTTTTCTTGGTTCCATGGCTATCTGGAGAAGAATAACTTCAAAGTTGTATGCTTTGATAATAAATGAACCTTTGAATTTTGAATATACTGTAATAACCAGGAATAGGATGGTATGCCTGTTTTCCAACTGTATTTTTTTTCTCTGAAAGTTTTGTGGCAACCATCTTCAGTTTAGTGGACCCATCCAAATCCGAGTTTTGACACCAACACCTTAGGAGAATTAGGCTTCTCATGCTGCAGTATCCTGTGATTCTCTTAAGTTGTGAGAAAATAATTTTTCCTTACAGACTCTTCATTTGCGGTGCATACAAGAAATCGTTCACATGGAACAAAACTTCTATTTCACCAGATTGAAAAGCCTTTAGATGTGAAATAAAGTACTCACTGAAAATGAGATTGACACTCTGATAGACTGCATAGAGCAAACTAATTAGACAGTCTGTAGAAGCTATTCCTTCAGTGACTTGTTTTAATAGTCTTGGAAAGTACACGACAGGAACAATAACTCAAACAGTGTTTATATTTACTGTTATATTCAGACAAATACTTTGCTGGAACAGAATTTGCATGCTTTAAATTCCTCAAGCAAATTGTGCACTTCTGGTTTTAAAATTAGGGGAAAAAAATACACGTTAGTTTTGTAAGGATTTGTTTGAATTCCCAATAGAGTTTAAAATAATGAAATTGATTACCTTTTAAGTTCGACTACTCACAAATAACAAAAAGCTACTATTTAATCTTTGTAACTCAGCACACCGCTTCTCAGTTTTAGTAGATAATCTCATTAGTGCTGATAGTAAAAGATTAATGTTTATTATTTGATACTCAAACATTGAACTACTTGGCATGTTTGTTGGAGATCTGTGAATTATTCCAGGTATAGCAAACGTTAGATAAATAAGAGTGTGGTAAATGTGACATATTTATCTTTTCTTTAACATTAACAGAAGTTGCATTCTAATGGGTTAGTGATATTTTCTAGTGAATATTGTAAAACATCAGTTGCAGCTATGGAATAAAGAGGGTCTCAAGAATAAATTCTTGACCTTCTGGCTAATCATTTCTGTATTACTCTTGGAAAATGTAGTTATTAAATGTAAAGCTGGAAAAATATGTGAGCCTCTAAATCTCTAAACTATCTCATTCCTCTCAGTTACATTGCATGCATTTTGCTGATCAGGCCTAAACAGTTGTACTTGAATTGACCCTAAGTTCTGTCTCTGTATTAAGTACTGTCATAAATGGGCATGTATTCTCATTAAGTATATTCAGTATACTGCTAGTCTTCAACAGAGAATGGTATTAAATGAATTGGGTTTGATTTCTCAAAATAATTGGGTTTTGTTTTTTGTTTTTTTAATGTGTTTTTTGGTCTTTTAGTCACTTCGAGTTGCAGTTCACCACAATTTGGGAACATTTGCCCAAGTCTTCATTGGCAATAGACATTCCCTTCATAAAGAGGGTGTCCAGTTCTTGCATATCTCCAGTTTTCAGTGTCTTGAAGTCATGCACAATCTTCTTACAATGCAGATCAACTTCAGCAGAAAAGCTTTACCAAAATTATTTTTGGAGTTTAAGTCTATATGAGCTGGTTTGCTAAGATGTAATAATTATTGAGAAGTTTATTTAAGAGTACTTCAGTGTGATGAATTGACCCTGCTATACAAACCCACAATCATTTGCTCATGATGTTCATGGAAGTACAATAATACTACTTTTAGCTTGTCCTGGTCCAAACAGGTTGATGTCACAGTAAAGAAAGCTCACCTCTACTTCCAAAAGAAATTTGGCATGGGTCTTTTGACCTTCAGTAAATTTTATAGATGCACCATAGAAAGCATCCTTTCCAGGTGCATCATGGCTTGGTATGGCAACTGCTCTTCATGTGACAGCAAGAAATTCAGAGAACTATGAGCAAAGAAACCAGCCCCTCTCCATGCACTTATTGCTGCCTCAGTCCAGCATAATCAAATACCCCACCAACCCCAGGCATTCTCTCCTCCTCTCCCAACTTCCATCGTGCATAAGCTACAAAAGCCTGAAAGCATATACTACCAGGCTCAAGGACAGCTTCTATCCCGCTGTTGTAAGTATTGAGTGGTTCCCTAGTAGGATAAGATGGACTCTTGATCTCACAACCTATCTAGTTATGATCTTGCACTTTGTCTACCTTTACTGCACTTTCCCTGTAAACATTTTATCTGCATTCTAATATTGTTGTACCTTATACTACCTGAGAGCACTGTTGTAAGGAATTGATTTGTATGAACATATGCAAGACAAGTGTTCCACTGTAGTTTGGCATATGTGACAATAATAATCCAGTTTACCAATTTTATAACAGCGGTTTTACCCATCATATACATATCAGTCAAAAAGGTACATTATTCCACTGCCTAGCACTTGATCCATAGCCCTTCAGCTCACTGCTCTTTAAGTATGCATCTTTTTATAACTGGGAGGGTTTCTGCCCCTACCACCCTTTCAGTCAGTGAATATCTTCAGTAGTGCCATCTTTCAAATATCTGGGGAGCATTCTCTCTGAGGGTAGCAGCATTGACAACAACATCCAAAGCCGCATTAAACAGGCATCAGCTGCCTTTGGGAGATTTCGGTATAGAGTCTTTCAGAACAGGAGCCTTCGTCCCTCCACAAAGGTCGCCGTATACCAGGCAGTCTGTGTCACCACCCTCCCTTATAGCTGTGAAGCTTGGGTAACCTACAGCCATCACATCAAGTCCTTGGAGAGCTTCCACATAAGCTGCCTCCAGCGCATCCTGGGAATTACCTGGCGTGAGCGGGTGCCTCCCACTGAAATACTTGTAAAGACCAACTGCAGAAATATTGAGGCCCTGATCACCCAGCGTCAGCTGCAGGGGCTGGGGCACGTGATAAGGATGCCCCCATGTTGGCTACCCCGCCGAGTGTTATACGGCCAGCTACATCATGGTCCACGCTCAGCTGGAAGGCCGAAGAAGCGCTATAAGGATCAGGTGAAAAATGCTTTAAGGAAGTGCAAGATTAGACCAGAGGACCTGGAGGATGTTGCTGCTGACTGTACCACTTGGTGACAGCTATGTAGGGATGGGGTTCGTATTCTGGAGGTGGAAAGAACAACCAGAAGACAGCAGAAGAGAGCCAGGAGAAATGCAGCCATGGTTGCCACCACTACCACATATACATGTCCCACCTGCAATAGAGCTTGTGGATCCAGGATAGGATTGTATAGTCATCAAAGATCTCATCGTTAAAGGACTGGATGTCGTCATCAGATTTCGATGGACAACCAAAGAAGAAGATCTTCTGAATGATTTTCTTTTCGTCATATCCCTACTTAGCAGTATTATCTTTGTCTATTACTTTATATCTCTGCTCCCTGCATTTTGAACCTCTGAGAAGGAAAATAAATCCTTTCTATTCATTTTATCCACGCTGCTCATAATTTTATACGCCTCAGTTGAGTTCCCTGAGCCTCATTTGGTCCAAAGAAATGACAATAGCTCTTTGCAGTCAGATTTTCCAGTCCTAGAAATATCCCTGTTAATTTCCTCTGCACTCTCTCCAGTGCAAAATTGCTTCTTTGTTGTCAGGCTGTGACCAAAACTAAAGCTGCACCCTAACAGGTGTTTCATACAACTGTAGCATAACCATCCTGCCTTAGCTAAGCTTGCAGGCTTTTTTTTTAGCCATCTTTACCTGCCTCTCCTAATACCTTCTAAATTAATGACTGTGGTTGATCTTGTGCATGATATTGTGAAAGAATGATTTATCTCTAACATCTGTGTATTAGTTCAACATTGCGCTAGTTTTGTAGAATGCATTTCTTGCTTATTTTAAGGCTGACGAAGAGAAGTTTGACCGTTCTTATTTTGAGGATGTGGCAGGAAAGGTCCATGAGTTGAAGCGATCACCATGAATTTGAGCAAAGCTTTGGACAGATCACATGAAGATGCCAAGACAAGAAGATTGCCTTGGCAGTATATAAAATGGTAGTGGATTGGGAGGCATTATTATGATGACTGTTAAAAATGAAGGGGAAACATGCCTTTAAAGTAATCAGTAGAAACATTAAAAGGATGCTAAGGAAAAATACTTTCTACTCTGAGGATGTTGGGGATCTGGAACTCAATGTTTAAAAGAATACCAAAGGTATTCTTTGCATTTATAATCCTTGATCCTACAAACTGTGAACAATTTTCCAAAAAGTGAAATTAACTAGATTGTTGTTCCTTGGCCAACATAGTCATGTACTGAGTAATTTTTCTCAGTGTCATAAAATTCTGTGCTACTTGCTACTTTCCAAACCAAACTTGCATGTCCATATTTTTAAGCACAAGTACATGAACAACTTTATTATTTGAGGAATTGTGAAAGTGTGAACACTGCATTCTTCAATGACCAGCCTTCCTCTGACCATATGATGAGAGAAGATCATGGATGCTGTGGCTGAAGAATATTTGATCTGGACTTTTATCTGATTAAATCCTGCAGTGCTATCCTGACGCTGAAATTATTTTCATTCAATGGTCTTGATCACTTTTCTTAGTATTGGGTATGATGGCAGTCACTCAAATTTTCTTGATCCCCATTTACTTAAGTATTGGTAAGGCTCGTGAAGCCATATTCAAATGCAGCGTTTAACATCAGGGCACTTCGCGTTCACTTTTGCCATTCAGCTTGTGCATTCATGTTTGGATCAAGATGGATGAGGCGTGAATCCATTTCACCTTAATAGAACCCAAACTGACTGTTACATCTGTTAACTCTTACCATTATTTTGTTAGTTTGGTGCTATCTGTTAGGATAGTAATTAATCAGTACAATGTTTTGTGCCTTTTGTGTTGGATATGTTTAAGCAACTTTCAATACTGACATGTAGTGTCCAGCACTATGCCTAGTTAGATGCACAGTTTGTCTGGAGCACAGGTATTCAAAGGTTTAGCCTTTGCTGTGCTTTGGAGTGAATTAAATTGGCAAAAGATTGTTTTAAGTGGTGAGGATCTCAGGCAGGGCTGGATTTAGTGGGGCCAGGCCCCCTGGGCTGGAGGCCCTGATGGGCCCCTGCCGACAACGTAAAGTGCTGCTGTACCAAGCAAAAAAAAAGGCAAGAACAAGAGCAAAGGTCGTACTGGTCTAAATATCAAAGCTGTGGACCAAGACATTGGTTTAGTACAATACGTAGGCTATAAACTTACAGGCCTTACATTTGACACTGTTGATTCCAACGAGATTCAGTGTGTCTGCTGCACATGGAACCCACTCAGCAAGCGGACTGATTTCCTTGATCCGGGATTGTAAGCCTTTGTATGCACCAGACATATTTGCAGCATTGTCATAGCACTGCCCCTGCAGTCGCTTATGTCAATATTCATCTCTCCTAAAACTTTGAGCACAGATTCGCATAAAGCCTCCCCTGTGTGGCTCTCAATGGGTAGAAATCGTAAGAATTGCTCCTGAATGTTTTGCATCAGTTGACACATAACGTAAAATGAATGTGAGCTGATCTACGTGTGCAACATCTGTGCTTGAATCGATGCTAATAGAAAAGTATTCGGCCATTTTGACTTCACTAACGATCTCTGACAGAACTCGATCGCTCATGAGCGCAATAAACTCCTCACGTTTTAGGTGAAAGATACGAAGGGGTGCCTGATCCTACATTTCCAAATTTCTGTATGTGCACCTTCAAAAACGGGTCAAATTCACTTATTACCTCTAGAATGCCCATGTAGTTGCCGTTATCAGGCCCGCCAAATATGTCATTGGAGCCTCGGATAGCCAGTCCCCTCTCAACCAAAAACTTCACAACCACCACCACTCTTCTCAATACGTCGGTCCAGTAGACACACTCTGACTTGAACTGTTTTTGCAGTTCTGTATCTATTCTTCCACTCTCAAACGCTAGTGTAATATAACTCAGTATCGTTTTCCTGCGGTGTTTGCTATTTTCATGCTCTCCTATGCACTCAGTGGCATGTTTCCAGTTGCTAAAGCCAGTTTCGAAGATGGACTGACAGTTACCGTCACTGAAGATGCGGCATGCAAAACAAAACACACAGCCAGTGGAAGGGGAATATAAGAGCCATTGCCTTGATATGTACTCACCATTTACGAGCTTGCGTTTGAAGTGAAATTTGGAGAAAAAACGTCTGCTGTTTGTATACTCATTCTGAAGCTTTGATATCCACATCTTTATTCTGGCAGGACTCCGGCCCTTTCCTAGCCCAGTACGCTCGGACTGAATCATTTAACGTTTCCTTTCCCCAGCGAGCAGGATCAGTGTTGTAAGGATCCTCAGTAGCGGTAACGTTAATATTAATGGCGGCCCGACTTGGTTGTTCGGAGGCCTCTGTGTTCGGGAATCCCAAAGTCATGCTCTCTGCCTCTTCAGTGTTAGCAGCTGACTGTGGCAAGGATGGTGGTCCTGTGCTAACGCTGGTTCTAGAGCTTCTTTCTCATGGTCCTCTTTTTCTTGTTTCTTTTTTCTTTTCTGTGCTCCACTCTCATTTTTGTTTTGTCCACCATGATAATAGCTACCTATTTTGGGCCCCTCTGCAGCTCTGGACCCTGGGCTGCAGCCCAGCCTAGCCCTGCCTAAAGTCCGGCCCTGATCTCAGGGGTAGGACAAGGAAGATTATGCAGAGAGTAGTTTTTGCAGAGAGCATTTTTAATTGAAGTTTACAGATTCTGATGTGACCTGTTTAAATGTTTTGCTTGTCTCTGACAGCCTAAGGAAAAATAAACTAGGAAAATATAATTGATCATCTTCACCATACAGCTTTCACCTTTTGTACTTGCTTCCATGCCCACTTAATCCAGCCTTACTATTTCATGACCTCTATGTGGCCCATTAAATGGTTTGTCAGCTGAAGGTGGCAGATTTGAATCTTACAAATTGTGATGACTAGGTTTGATGCAAAGTTCTCTATAACCCAAAATCTGTGCTAAGTTAACCTAGCAGCAATTTGTCTTCCTACACCTTGTTGTAAAGGAAAGCATATTTGACTGAGAACTTAAGTAACTTGGAATGTTTATATATCAGTCTGAACCCAAGACCATAAGACATAGGTGCTTAATTACGCTATTCAGTCCATTGAGTCTGCTTTGGTTTTTGTTGATGGCTGACGTATTTGCTCAACCCCATTCTCCTGCCTTCCCCCCCTCTCCCCGTAATATATGAAAAAGAATTTCACAAGAGTGGCTTATTTAATATAAACTGTATTGGGCAGCCCAAAAACACTGCTCGCAGAGCTTCACAGTGCTAGAAACCCAAGTGTCTAGGTGGAGTTTGCACCATCTCCTTGTGATTGTATTTCCTCCTACGTCACAAATGTGTGTGGATTGGTAGGTTAGTAAATCACTGTAAAAAAAAAAAGGGATATCTGGGAACCCCATCAGGTGGCTTTGTTAAAATGAGCCCTAAAATACCATACCTCCTTACACTTTTTGACAAAATATTTAACAAAATGGGTCAGATTTCATTAAATTACCCGGCTTAGACTTGTTTCTTATCATTAGAGTTGTGAGATTTTCAGTCAATTTATATCTGGACTGGAATGTTAAAATTAAATATCAACAGGATATATTTTGAATACTCTTTTTAGGCTAATGCATACTGAAAATTCTTTAGAATACCTGCTGTTATTTTCAACAATTATATGGAGAACTAATCCAACAGGGAGAATGGCTTTAAAAATTGTTAAATTTCAGCAAATATTTTCATTGGTGATACAAAAGATTTAAACACAGCAGCAAATTAGTAGTTAGCATGATGTCCTAGAGATGTTATTAGACCAGAACACTTGGATGATTCTGACAGGAAAATATTAAAATTTAAGATCTCACAAACAAGGTAAAATAACAATTTAGTGATTTGGGCAAAGAAAACCAAATTTTGGTTCAGAGGGAACTGAGTTTAGCATTGAGATATGTCTAATTGCAATAAGATTTTATTACTCCTGTCCTCAAATCCTTCAAAATAAAGTGCAACTTGCCTACTTAATCTCTTGCCACAGCTGCATGTTGACCTTTAGTGAGTTACGTATGTTACATTGAACACCATCACTGTCCAGCATCTCTCCTCATTTAACAAGTACTCAGCTTTTCTGTCCTTGGTAACAAGGTTAATGACTTCACATTTTCCACATTATATTCCATCTGCTATGCTCTCACCCAGCCACTTAGCACGTGCGTATCCACAGAGATAGTACCGAAGGGGAGGATCAAGTTCAGCTCACTGGAGCCCAGTGGCAGCAGTATTGCTCGCTGTGCCACTTTGCCACATCCTGAAAGAAGTTCAGGAAACTGGTCAAATATGGTTTTACTTTCATAAATCCACATTAGCCTTGCTCAATCCTATTATTCTTTTCAAGGTGTTATTATATCCTCCAGTATAGATTTATCAGACATAAATAATTGGCAGACAGATAACATTAGTGTGTATAGTTTATGGGTCTCCCAACTCTTCTCACTTTACTGGATGGAATAAATCAAGAAATAGCAGGACCTTGTAATAAGAATAATGCAATAATCAGGGGCCTTCGGATCTTCACACACACTGGACAAATCAAGTCGTCAAATCTTGTATGGAAGATGATTTCATAGAATGTATTTGACGATTTACTGGGAAATAAGCTGGGGGCCAACTAGAATATTTTAGATTTTACCCAATTTAAGTGAACAAAACTTCATGGAGGGAAAAGTGATCCTAATATCCAAGGAATTCACTGACTCTGTTAGCACTAAACTTGAATGTTAAACAAATACAGTTGTATGGGTACTTAAGGGTAAACTAGCTTAGGGAATTGAGAAATTAGATTAAATATCATCTGCAGATGAACAATGGTACATCTTCTACCCTCACTTAGGAGTCTTCACTGCTTTCTTAAGCTGGACAGATAGATAATTCCAGTCCCTGCGTTGCTGTAGCTGAAGGTGATTTTATTATTCACCACCATATTACAGTACGCAAGGAGCCGGTTTGATGACATCCTTTGTATGGACCAAGACAGATTCACCCATGCTTGCTGTGTTGCTTTTCAAGGCAGGAGATCATGAGACTGGGGCACTGTTTTCTGCAATGCTAGTCCTGAAGATGCTCACAGGTGAGGGTTTGTGTGCACTCCCTAGGCAGGCGTCTCCTGCAATGACCTAATCTCAGTGCTGACCTCTGTGTAAAGGGAGCATTTGGGGGCCCATAATGTTGCCGAGTACCTTGTGTACATGTATGATGTCCCTTCCTAGCAGGAGCAGAATGTCAGCTCTTGGGTTGAGTACCAGAATGTTGCTGGCTAGGAACTTGAGGTGAGGGTGGTGAGTCACAGTTTCTGGAGTGGGAATTTCCTTCCTGTTGTCCAGAGCTCATCACATTCACTGAATGTGAGGAGAGCTAAGCAACGCGCACACAAAACACTGGAGGAACTCAGCAGGCCAGGCAGCATCTATGGAATAGTGTAAACAGTCGCAGTTTCAGGCCCAGTTCCTTCAACAGGACTGGAGAAAAAAGATGAGAAGTCAGAGTGAGAAGGTGGGGGAGAGAGAAGGAAGAAATACAAAGGAGTAGGTGATAGGTGAAATCCCGAGGGGAGAGGGGTGAAATAAAGAGCTGGGAAGTCAATTGGCACCACCTATCGTAGATGCTGCCTGTCCTGTTGATCTCTTTCAGCATTTTGTGTGTGTTGCTAGGGTTTGCAGCATTTGCAGATTTTCTCTTGTTATGTGGGGAGAGCTAAACGGCTCCTTCTGTCAACAGATTCAACAATAAAGCCTCTTGCTCTTCGCAGAACTGTCTGTGAAACACCTGCAGGGGCCCTAAGTGTCTAAGGTGAGGCACCATCAGTTGATTTGAAGATGTTGAAAAAAGATGATTTAGCTAGGGACATTGCTCTGTTCGTCCAAGACAACATAACTCCTCATCCTCTTCTCTCAGTGGCATTCTGGGTAAACATTGACGAGGTAAATCCATGAACGTGACTTGCCAGTGTTTTCCCCCACAGACCTCAGTACCGGAAGAGGTGGCAGCTAGAGAGGAAGAGGATTCAGCTTCCTCTCAGCCATGCTGTGATAAGGTGGTTGTGTTATTCTTCACAGACCAAGGAGGTAGGCCAACATGAAGAGCTGCAATGTGTTTGTCACTGTCACATTCAGAGCACTGGGTGACAGCATTGCAGTCCCTTGCCCAGTGGCTGGTTGAAGAACAGCAATGGAAACATATGGAGTGCTCTTTGAGGAAGGCCCTTCACTCCTTGAGAGATTTCTCCCTGAAACCTCTACACTTCTAGACAGGCTGTGGTTTCTGATGTAGTGGGCACTGTTTGTTAGGATCTTCTGATGTATTAGAATCATCCTTTTGGATAGTGTTGTCCACCTCAGTTTTGTGCGCCAGGACAAGGCCTCTAACAGATTTCTCTGATTTAAGTGGTGCTAAGCTAGAGGTGGTCACAATATTATATCCAATATTGCTTCCATTTAATATCATTCATAAAAAAAGTCCAAAAAGCAATTTTTGTACAAAAGCAGTTTGTTGGAATTGACGGTGTTTCAATCAATATTTGAATCTGCTTTTTGTTAGAATATCGAGAAGTACTCTCTTTTTACTATTGTCCAGCTTAAGAAAGGGGGAAAACTTTTGAGTGAAGGCAGAATAGTACACCTTTAAAGATGAGAAATAAAAGTTCTATGAGGAAAAAATATATCACATATGGCTGACTGTTAATTTAATTGATTAAAAAGAGATACGGACAATCTAGTGAATTTAGATAAATTCATGGATCACCAAAAAGAAATTGATTTTAAAAAAACTGAATCTCACAGTAAACAGAATGGAAATAAAAGAATAAATTGTTGGACAATTGTTTAAAGGAAGAGTGTATGAAAATAAACATGGCTCCTTTAGAGGCTGTGAAAGGAAAAATAGTAATGTGGAATAAAGACCGTAAGATATAGGAGCAGGATTGTGCCATTTGACCCATTGAGTCTGCTCTGCCATTTCATCATGGCTGATCCATTTTCCTTTCAGCACCAATCTCCTGCCATCTCCCCATATTCCTTCATGCCCTGACCAATCAAGAATCTATCAACCTCTGCCTTAAATATATATTAAAAACTAGGCCTCCATAGCTCATTGTGGCAAAGGATTCCACAGATTCACAACCCTTGGAGATGAAGAAATTCCTCCATTCTAAGAGGACACCCTCCCATTCTGAGGCTGTGTCCTCTGGTCTTAGACTCTCCCACCACAGGAAACATCCTCTCCACATCCACTCTATCAAGGCCTTTCATCACTTGTTAGGTTTCAGTGAGGTCACCCCTATTCTTCTGAATTCTGGTGAGTATAGGCCCAGAATGATCAAACACTCTTTATATGATAAGACATTCAATCCTGGAATAGTTTTTGTGAACCTCCTTTGAACCCTCTCCAGTTTCAGCACATCTTTTCTAAGATAAAGGGCCCAAATCTGCTCACAGTACTCCCAAGTAAGGACTCACCACTGCTTTAAAAAGTTTCAACATTATATCCTTGCTTTTGTATTTTAGTCCTCTTGAAATGAATTGCATTTGCCTTCCTCGCCACTGACTCAATCTGCAAATTAACCTTTAGGGAATCGTGCACAAGGACTCCCAAGTCCATTTGCATGTCAGTTTTTTGAAATTTCTCTTCATTTAGAAAGGTCAACCCTTTCATTTCTTCTACCTAAGTGCATAACCATACACTTCCTGACACTGTATTCTGTCTGCCATTTCTTTGCCCAATCTCCCAATCTGTCTAAGTCCTTCTGTAGCCTCTCTATTCCCTCAAAACTAGCCGCCTCTCCACCCGTCTTCATATCATTTGCAAACTTTGCAACCAAGTCATCAATTCCATTATCCAAATCATTGATATACAACGTAAAAAGAATTAGTCGCAACACAGATCCCTGTGGAACACCACTTGTCACCGGCAACCACACAGAAAAGGCTCCCTTTATTCCCACTCTTTGCCTCCTGCCAATCAGCCACTGCTTTTCCCATGCTAGAATCTTTCCTGTAATACCATGGGCTCATAGCTTATTCAGCAGCCTCATCTGTGGCACCTTGTCAAAGGCCTTCTGAAAATCCAAGTACACATCACCAACCAATTCTCCTTTGTCTATCCTGCTTGTCACTTCAAAGAATTCCAACAGATTTATCAGGCAAGGTTTTCCCTTGAGGAAACCATGCTGACTACAGCCTATTTTATCATGTGCCTCTAAATACCCTGAGACCTCATCGTTAATAATTGACTCCAACATCTTCCCAACCACTAAGGTCAGACTAACTGACCTATAGTTTTCCTTCTTCTACCTCCCTCCCTTCTTGAAGAGTGGGTGACATTGCAATTTTCCAATCTTCTGGAACCATTTCAGAATCTAGTGATTCTTATAAGATTGATCTCATCAGCCATCTCTTTCAGAACTCTGGGGTATACACCAACTGGTCCAGGAGTCTTGTCTGTCTTCAGACCTCTCAGTTTCCAAAGAACTTTCTCTCTAGTTATGGTAACATGACACACCTCACGCCGCCGACATCTGGAACTTCCACCATACTGTTAATGTCTTCTATAGTGAAGACTGATGCAAAATACTCTTTCAGTTTGTCCACTATTTCGCTGTCCCCCAGTACTACCTCTCCAGCATTGTCTTCCAGTGGTCCAATATCCACTCTCACCTCTCTTTTACACTTCATGTATCTGAAGAAACTTTTGGTATCCTCTTTGATATTATCAGCCAGCTTACTTTCGTATTCCATTCTTTACCTTAATGACCTTTTTTAGTTGCCTTCTGTTGGATTTGAAAGCATCCCAATCCCTTTACTTCCTACCATTCTATGCTCTATTATATGCTCTCTCTTCAGCCTTTATGTTGGCTTTGCCTTCTCTTGTTAGCCATGCTTGTCACCTTTCCTTTAGGATACTCCTTCCTTTTTGGGATGTATATATCTTGTATATATGTATATATCTTGTCCCTTTTGAATTGCTTCAAAAAATTCTAGCCATTGCTGCTTTGCTGTCACCCCTGCCCGTGTTCTTTTCCAATCAATTCCGGCCAACTCTTCTCTCATGCATCTATGTTTGTAATTCCCTTTATTCCACTCTGATACTGATACATCTGACTTTGGCTTCTCTTTCTCAAATTTCAGGGTGAGTTCAATCATATTATGATCACTTTCCCCCAAGAGTTCTTTTACCTTAAGCTATCTCTATCAGCTGATCCTCTACGGGCTCAGTCACGAGCTACCCTAAAAAGCCATCTCATAGGCACTCTAGAAATTCTCCCTCCTGTAATCCAGCACCAACCTGATTTTCCCAGTCTACCATAAAGATGAAAACTGGCAGGTTAAAGAAGTATATTCTATCTGTTTTCATAATCCAAGATGCTAAAAAGCATTCTAGATATAATAAAGAAACAAATGGCTAATAAGTGAGGAATTTTAATTTGTGGAAGTAAAATAGAAACTCAAGCTGATGGCAAGCTGTAATAATTCAAATGTAGGAAAAACAAAAATAGGAATAACAGACCATTTCTCCCAATACCATTTGTTGGGAGTATGTTGAAAACCATTTAGGAAAAACGTCATCACAATTATAAAAATGCAATATTGTCTTATGAGAGGAAAACTATGCTGGACAAATTTTTCAGCTGATTGTCAACAGTCAGTGAAGGTGAACATGGCATGTTTTAATTTTAGAAAATGACATAGAAAAGGTAAAGGCTTTTGTTAGTGAGATCATTGTGGACAGAGGACTAATAACAGACTGAAAGCTAGCAATGAACAGAGCGTTTTCATGCCTGTTACCTAGGTCTTGGCTATGCATAGTCAACATTACTGATAGGATGAAGGGACTAAATTCACCTGCAGTCAAATCCCCCAGCTCCAGCGGTGGATTGTAATTATGTAAGAAAATGTTTTTCCCTAATGTTATTTAGGTTCTCTAGCCAAACAGAAGCCCTCAGTTTCTTGACCCCTTTGCCAATGAGAATAGTTTCTCACTTTTAACTTTGTGTATAGTCTGTTTGATGTTTAAATATCTCACTGAGATCCCCAGTGCAGTCTCTCTGTTGCAGGGAGAACCCCAGCTTTGTCATTCTATCCATAAAACTAAAATTATTTATTCCTGGAATCATTCTAGTAAACCTCTCCTACACATCTTCTAAGGCTGTTATGTCTTTCCCAAACTATGGCAACATACTCCATCTGTAGCCATGCCAGGAAAGGTTCTTTATAACTTTGTTAGCCTTGTACTCTCTTCCTCTTTTTTATAAAGCTCAGGTTCCTGAATCACTTTTTAATCCATTGTGCACAATATACACAGATCTCTCCATTTTTCTTTTATAATTGTATCCTTCAGTTTATATTGTTTCTCTTTGTTTTTCTCTTATGAAACGTAACATCTCACATTTTGCAGCATTAATGGTGATAAGCTACACGTCTCCCCATTCTACAACCTGCTTATATTTTCTGGAAACCTGTTACGTTGGTTTAGAACTGAGAACAGCAGAAATGTATTCATTTGAGGAATTGAGTGTCTGTGGAAATTGTCTGATTTGGAATTAAGGGATTTGGAGATCAAGCAGAAAAATTGAATTAAAAGATCATTCACAATGCTTCTGAGAATACAACACTCTTGAAGGCTTTGTGGTCTACTTCCACTCTTTATTTTTCCTTGGCAAAAATGGTTTTCTTGAAGATACTTCTGCACTCCACTTAATATACAGCAATATTACCATTGCCAAATACACAAACCAATAACAACCTGTTGTTCAGTTATTTTTATTGGACTGAAGGCATTGGATCTGTGGCTGCAAGAGTAGACCAGGGTGCTGGTGCTCTGTGGTAAATGACTCTTTCCCAGCTGTCCAAAGAATCTACAAGACACTTGTCCCCAGTGTGATAGAATACTTTCCACTTGTTACAATACTCAAGAAGCTCCAAAACATCAGGACAAAGAAGTCTGCTTGTCATCTTATTCCAATGCCTTAACATTCACCCCCCCCCCAAATATTTATCCATTATCATTTTAAATTTCATGGTTAAATTCATCCCCACTAAATCTACCACCACCCAATTTCCCCAATCCCAGCAGTGTATTGTAGATTCTGTGTAAGGAAAATATTTTTCTTATGCCATGGATGTTGCTGCATTGCCCTTAAGAGACAATGTCACTCCCAAATGATTTGAAAATGTATTACTGTTTCTTCTGTGTCATTTAATTAAAAAATGCTGAAACTCCCTTTCTATTAGCACTTTGGGAATATCTTCACACTAAAATTAGGGTATCAAGGAAGCTCATCTCCACCTTATTAGTGTGGTGCAATAAATCCCCGCTTTAACCAGGTTTTTTAATTCAGCAAAAAAATTATAGGCTTTGAGAATCCCAGATAGAAAGATATCAATCAATAATATGATCCCCCTATTGTGCTTAGTTTTTAACTGAAACATTTTCATGCTGTATTCTTTCAGAAAACTACTAGATATTTTAAAAAAATATTCTCTTATGATTCTAAAAATAGTAGCCCTGAATGCAAAATTGTAAGGAATTTTGACATTCTCTAGTTTTGATTTTTCCCCCCTAATTTGTTGAAGTTACTGTTTATGTAACTGATACACTGTCAGAAAATACAAGGGTACATTTTGAGTTTGTTTCCTAGCCATAAAATCTTATTCAGCAGCAGTTCAGCTGACTGACTTGAAGTCCCCTCAAATTCCCATTTGTTAAAATTATTGTTTAAGACAGTGAAGATTGAAACTTGAGCACTTCATACTTTACTGTATTCTCTGCAATCTACCTTTCAAGTAACTGTACCACTCTGAAAGATATCTTGCCTTGTAAAATTTTAACTGCAATAATGTAATTAGTTATAAAATTGATCACTCAACTTGTGGGTAAATGTTGACAACATCCTTAGAATTGTCAAATTTTGTATAATAATTTTGGGTGCAAACAATGAGCATCATATGTAATTTTTTTTTTTACTTTGCATAGGGTCAAACAGCAAATTTATATCCAGTATATACAGATGAAACATCAACTGCTGACCAGATGAACCAAACTGTCAAGGGTTTTCATCTAAATGTGGATCTCCTCAGTGATGTGCCTTTTACTCTCGCCCCTCATATTCTAGCAGTTCATGGGAGTTTTCAAGACCTTCCAACTAACTTACTGAAGAACATGAATGAAAACTTGGCAAGATTTGGATATGATTTTACTCTTGAAAATTCTGTACTTAGTAATTCGTAAAAGATGAATGTTGCTATGTTGACTGAAGTATGTGCCATCCTAAATATTGAAGTAAAACATCATTGTTGATGTGTTTTTTTAATTTGCTATATTAATTATGTCTTGTGATTCATCTGGAACACTGCAAATGCTTGCATGAAAATTTTAAAACTTTCTGACTTAATTTCCTTGGGAAGTAACCTCGCTGATCACAAGTACAAGACAGTTATCCTGCACACTTTCCTTAAGATTGGAAGCATTGTCTCTGGGGAGGGGCAAGTATTGGGGAAGGGGAAATGGAAATGGTCCTGCTGAAAATGCTGTCAGGATGATACCTTTTTGTGCTAACGTTGATTTTGTAAACCAGGCCATTGTACTGGAAAATCCCATCTCTACCAGTAGGGTGCCTCAGAGACTTGAATCTTGCCCCTTACACAGGAGTCTATCTAAATATTTTTTACAAATAAAGATGATGGTCTTTGGAAGATAGCTTCACTGAGATAGATTTCCACCTCTTAAGTGTTTTGACATGTAGAAAAAATAGTGAATTGTGAGATGACAAAGGAAATCAAATTATTAACTATTAGTCATTGTCATGTACTAAATTATATTATACACATTTGTAACAAAGTGCGTATTTTTTGGCAACTTTTCACTTGTCCTTTTATTGGTTTGTCAATTTATGTGGTTGTCTAATAGTCCAGAATAATTAATCCAATTAACTAGAAAAAAAATAGATCCTCCATTTTGTCGCTATCTAAACACAAATTTGCAACAGTGGTGGTGGATGTTAATTTTAAATTTAAAAGGAATACATATGCTTTTGCAGCAGTTGAATGTACATTGTAACCATATTACACAGAATCTAAACGTAGTTTCACATGAAATTTTGGTGTCCTAATAAAATGTCTCTTTATTAAAATCAAATTTTTTTACCTTTTCATGTGGTCTTTATAATGGGAGGATCAACAACTTGACCTTGGAAAGTCTGTTTTGTAGATATTTGTACTAAATTTTTAGAACAATAGTTACTTCCTAGTTTCTGCATTAAATATATCCAAGACAGAGTGATAAAACCTCATTTGAGGTGTACTCTGATGTTATTGACTAGCACTCTTGTTTAGTAGCAGCGGTCTACATCTTACTCAGTAATGTGGACACCAATCTCTGATGCCTGCGCATGCACTAAACTTGTAAACTGGTAAACTCTTAGAGAGTGCATTTAAACATATGACAGGGCGACATACTTCGGTACTTACCATTAAACAGTCACTAAACCAGTTTGGGACTTGTCTATTCAAGTGTCAATCAATTACTAACAAGTTTAATCAATGCTAACCAATCCCTTTCGTACTGAAAATTAACTTTAACAACTGTGGAGTCACATTACTTTTAAAGAGCCACGGTTCATCAATTAACAAAACTTAGCCAATACACACTGGTTCTGTATTGCTCATTTTAATTCATACAAATTGGCCAAATTCAGTATAGTCTCATTTTAGCTTGTCAAATCTGTTGGAATTCTCTGAGGAAGTAACAAGCAGACAAAAGAAAGTGAATGGATGGTGTTCACTTGGAATTCCAGAAGGCCTTTAACAAGGTGCTGTACACAAGGCTGCTAAACAAGATCGGAGCCCACAGTATTACAGCAAAGGTCCTAGCATGGAGAGAAGATTGACTGACTTCCAGGAGGCAAAGAGTGAAAATAAAGGAGGCCTTTACTGGTTGGCTGCTGGTGACTAGTGCTGTTTCACAGAGGTAGGTGTTGGGTGAACTAATTTTCACGTTACTTGTTAATAACTGAGATGATGGAATTGATGGCTTTGTGGCCAAGATTATAGATGAAACAAAGGCAGGTAGTGATGCACATTGGTAGAAGGAATAAGGGCGTAGGCTATTTTCTAAATGGGGAGAGAATTCAGAAATGGGAGGAGCAAAGGGACTTGGGAGTCCTAGTGCAGTATTCCCTAAAGATTAACTTGCAGTTTAAGTTGGTACTAAGCAAAGTAAATGCAATGTTAGTATTCATTTCAAGAAGACTAGAATATAAGAGCAAGGATGTAATAACGTTGAGCCTTTATAAGGTGATGGTCAGACCACATTTGGAGCATTGCACACAAAATGCTGGAGGAACTCAGCAGGCCAGGCAGCATCTCTGGGGAAAAAAAGTACAGTTGACGTTTCAGGACGGGACCTTTCAGCAGGACTGGAGCATTGAGTAGTTTTCAGCTCATATCCAAGGAAGGATGTGATGACATTGAAGAGGGCCCACAGGAGGTTTATGAAAATTATCCTGGGGTTGGAACAATTAGCATATGAGGAGTATTTGAAGTAGTTTCGAAAGATGACAATCTCACTGAAATCTACGGAATATTGAAAGGTCTGGATGCAGTGGACGTGGAGAGGATATTTCCAATAGTGGAAGAGTGTAGGACCAGAAGGCACAGCCTCAGTAAAAAGAGTGTTGCTTTAGGACAGAGATGGGGAGGGATTTCTTTAGTCAGAGAATGGTGAAGCTGTGAAATTCATTGCCACAGACAGCTGTGGAAGTCTGCTCATTGGGTGTATTTAAAGTAGAGAATGTTAGTTTTGTGATTAATAAGGGTGTTAAAGGCTACATGAAGAAGCCAGAAGCCAGAATGGGGTTAAGAAGTAAAAATAAATCAGCCATGATTGAATGGCAGAGCAGATGTAATAAACGAACGAGGAGAAAGAGAATGATACTGGAATCTGCAAGCCTGCTCATAAGATTGTATTCTAATTGCCACCTATCTTGGGGAACCTTTCACTTCTTTGCCATCAAGCATCTTTGGCTTGTGCTTTAAAAACTCAACAATTCTGCTTCCACTAGGAATTCCAAAGACATAATCCCTTGAGAAATTAAAAATTATCTTTTGTCTTAAATAGGCAATACCATAAAGCAGTGATCCCTGGTTCCTACATCCTCTCCTAAAAGGTCAGTGCTGCTCAGTTTCTTATGTATGTCAGCCAAACCTCCTCTCGTCTCAAATGGAGCCTACTGGTGGCTTCAATGATATCTGGCATAGTTTGGAGATAGATAATAAAGTTTGATTATTGGCTGATTTAGCACAGAGCTGGATTATCACCTAAAACTCAAACATTATCACCTCATCATGAGAGCACACTAGCACCATCTTTCACACGAGAAACCCAAGTACAAAAACTTACACCAACATTCCAATGTTCTTTTGAGGAAGTGCAGCATTGAAGGCGTTGCTTTAAAGCATTGTTAAACCAAGGCCCTGTCTCCCTAGTGTTGGGTAAATATTTACTCCACAGTGAGCATAGCTATATCAAATTATCTTCTCATTATCATATTACTTTTTATTGTTCCTTGTTAATACAAATTGGCTCCTATATTTCCTACAGTACAATTCTAGACGTTCAAATTTCTGTAGCAGTCACCTATCTAATGGCACAGTTTGTCTTTTTTCCCCCCGTTTTTTCTTTTTCCCTCTGGGATTGGAGGACATCCATCCAGTCTTAGAAAACATGCCTTCTTGCTCTGCATTTTGCAACTCACACATTTTTAAAATAATTATTTATAGATACAGCATGGAACAAGCCCTTCCAGGCAACCCACTGTCCAGCATCCCACCTATTTAACACTAGCCAATTCACAGAACAATTTACAGTGACCAATTAGCCTACTAACAGATATGTCCTTGGACTGTGAGATGAAACCGGAGCACCTGGAGGAAACCCCTTGAGCTCCAAACTGTTGAATGTTCTGAGCTGTAATAGCATTGTGCTACTCACCAAAACTGCTTCCATTCAGTAACTGACCAGATAATCCCTGTGCTCACTCCAGTTTTACCCTAAACCCTGCAGTTTAACTATCTCCTTTTGTCGCACCCCATTCTTAAAAAGGTGTCCTCTGCCTGAAACACTGATTCCGTTCCTCTTCCAGCAGTGCAGCCTGATCTATTGAGCATTTCCAGATTCTCTGTTTTTATTATAGACTATCAGAGTACTTCATTGCCATACATATTTTGGTGAACCCCAAGATTATGCAAGTCTTTCTTTTAGTAAAACCAATGCAGATATGTAGGACAAATTTAAGACACGAGTGGGGTTCACTAAAAATATTGAAAGGAACAAGGGTTTAATGGAAACCTACAAGACTGAGTTCTGTTTCCTCCTTCTGTATCTGCTGAAAATTAAAATTAAAATATTAATCTGCATTTTAATGTTAATATTAAAATAATTTAATTTCCTTAATATTTTCAATGAAATAAAGAACCTTTTTTTGAGTAGTAGGGATTCCATAGCATTTTAAAGAGAGGGTGAAGCAACTGTGGCTGACAAGGGAAGCCAAGTTCAATATAAAAACAAAAAAAAAGACATACGGTATGTTAGAGGATTGGGAAGCTTTGAAAAACCAACAGAAGACAACCAAAAACAATTGGAGAATATATGAAATATGAAGGTAAGCTGATCAATAATATGAAAAAGGATAACAAAAGGTTTTTTCAGATATATAGAATAAAATAGAGGTGAGAGTGGATATCGGACTGCAGGAAATGATGCTAGAGAAGTAGCAAGGGGGACAAAGAAATGGTGGACAAACTCTTGTATTTTGCATCAGTCTTCACTGGAAGACACCAGCAGTATGCCAGAAAGTCAAGAATGTCAGAGGGCAGAAGTGAGTGCAGTTGCTATTACGAAGGAGGTGCTTGGGAAGCCGAAAGATCTGTAGATAGGCAAGTCACCCGGACCAGGTGAACTACATCCCAGGGTTCTGAAAGCAGAAGCTGAAGGGATTCTGGAGGCATTAGTAGTGATCTTTCAGGAATCGCTAGATTCTGGAATGGTTACAGAGGACTGGAAAGTTGCAAATGTCACTCCACTCTTTAAGAAGGTGGGAGGCAAAAGACAGGAAATTATAGGCCAGATAGCCTGACTTTAGTGGTTGGTAAGATGGAGTCCATTATTAAGGATGAGGTTTTGGGGGTACTTGGATGCATATGATACCCTAGACTGACATCAGCATTATCTCCATAGGGAAAGTATTCCCTGACAAATCTGTTAGAATTTTCTGAGGAAATAACAGACAGTTTTTTTAGAAGGCTTTTGACAAGGTGCTGCACATGAAGCTGGTAAACAAGACAATAACCCACTACAGAAAAGGTACTAGCATTGGTTGAGGCAAAGAGTGGGAATAAAAGGGGCCTTTTCTTCACTTCCAGTAGCTAGTAGTGCTCTGCAGAAGTCAATGTTGGAGGACTTCTTTTCACGTTTTATGTCAATAATTTTGGATGATAGAATTGATGCTTTTGCAGCCAAGTATGCGGATGATACAAAGACAGGTGATGGGTCAAATATTGTTGTGGAAGCAGGGAGTGTGCAGAAGGACTTAGACAGTATAGGAGAAGTGGCAGATGGAATATAGTGTTGGGAAGTATATGGTCATGCACTTTTGTAGAAAAAATAAAGACATGGACTGTTTTCTAAATGGGGAGAAAATTCTGAAGTCAGGAGGTGTAGAAGAGCTTGGTATTCCCTAATGGCTAACATGCAGTTTGAGTCAGTGGTAAGGAAGGTAAATGCAATGTTAACTTTCATTTCAAGAGGGCAAGCGGCTTGATAAGGCACACAAGTATTGTGAGCAGTTTTGGATCCCTTATTTAAGAAAGGATGCTCTGGCATTAGAGAGAGTTAGAGTTTCATGACAATAATTAATCATTGTCTATCCAAATGTTTATATGTCCAGTCCCTTAGAATACCTTTCAATATCTATTCACTACTGACTGTTCACTGGCCTATAATTTCCCAGTTTATTCTTAGAGTCTTTCTTAAACTACGGAACAACATTAGCTATCCTCCAATCCGTTGGCACCTCATCCATGGCTAAGGACGCTTTAAATACCTGTGCTATGGTCCCGGCAATTCCTACACTAGCCTCCCACAAGGTCCGAGGGGACACCTTGTCAGACCCTATCCAACTTGATGTGCCTCAAGACAGCAAGCACTACCTCCTCTGTAATCTGTGTAGTGTCCATGACCTCACTGCTGATTTGCCTCAGTACTATGGATTATGTCCATCTCCTGAGTTGATACAGTTCTGCAGGTGTTTCTTGTGATTTATTCTTGTTCATTCTATCATATTCAGAAATAATAGACTACAGGTCAATGCATGTTACGGGAGATTTGTATTCATAGAAATAGCAATTTTCCACAAGTATCGCAAATTTCCATAATGTGAAATTATCTGGGTATGTGTAAAGAAACTTGAGATATAGGATAATTGTGTTTATTTACTACCCCCCCCCCCACCACATAAATTCCATGGAGTGAATTTTATTCTGTATCTTAATTTTTTTGCGAATCCTATAAGGGTGAATTTCCATAATCTAAACAGCCTGGGTTGCCTATACTCTGTCAAGTAAGTGTTCAGTCACAACTTGAATGCGTTGGTTCTGAAAACTTACTTTTCTGTGTTGGCTACCTAAATTGAATTTGAATTTCAAGTATACAACTTTGTTGCACCAGTATCCCGATTCTCAGATTTGCCCACGTGGAGAAATAGTTCCACAAATTGTACCATATAACATGTGGCTATGATGACAAAGAATGGTTTTCATATTTTAAATGTTAAATGATCTGTTAAATGTAAAGCCATTAATGTAGATTTCACCAGCAATAGATAGGATCTGCATGGCTGTTTGTTTATTCTGGTGATGCTCTTGAACAACTGAATTAATTCTGATATTTTGACCCCTATAAATTAAATTGCAAATAGTAATGCGGTAATCCTAGTGGCAATGACTCCTTATTAGGTTTACGATGATTGACACCAGTATGTTTGTTTGGTAAAATTATAGTTTTGCATCCTCTGTCAATAAAACTATGTTTTAATACATACAGAAGTGATACCTCACATACACTGCAGTTGATTTCAATTACAAATTTCTCTTAGGCCAAATGTAATTTCCCAAGAGACACAAATATTAGTCAATGAATTTAGCACAATTTGTGAATTTTGATCGTTAGTTGTATGCAAGAAAGGAGCAGTAGAGATATCTATAGTAATGTACTGGCTTTATTGTTAAATTAATACAATTTAAAGCACAAGCCACGATCTTGCAAATTTCTGATAGAGTTATTGTTTTTACTGATTTGTGGGACGATGAAAGAATTTCCAATGTGTCCAGAAAGTTAAATGTAGTAACTTGGTTTCTGTTCAACCACTGGCCTAGACACATTGTTTGAAACTGAGTACACAAATTTATTCTCCAGTACTTGGGAACTAAGACCTTATGGGAATGGTTCCAGATGCAGATATTGGAAAAAAAAACATTTGGGAAAATAAAAGCAACAAAAACCCGGCAAATATTCTTGGTAACTGTACAGACAAGTGGCAATTTGGAATTTCACTCCAAGAGAATTCATAAATCACTTCCCCAAGATTTGCGATATGGAATAAAATTCACTTTCATGGAATTTTTGTGAAACAAGTAAATCATTAAAAATGTATTTTTTTCAACTTGTTTATTGATGTATGTGCATATAATGCAATTCACATTACAGAAAATCACAGTATGTATCATTTTCTAGGAATGTGGGGGTCACCTGTATTTTACAATTTTCAGTGAATATTAATTTAAATTAATTTTCTTTTATTTGTTTGTATGATGTAACACTGAAACTAGAAACTAGTTTGAAATTATATTTTACTACATTTCATTTTTCCCTATTCTTATGTGGAAGAGATCGAGAATCCCGGATGGTCTGTTGCCTCCCTGGTGCCAAGGTCCGCGATATCTCGGATCGAGTTCTCAGCATTCTCAAGAGGGAGGGTGAGCAGCCGGATGTCGTGGTCCATGTAGGGACCAATGACATGGGTAGGAAGAGTGAGGAGGTCCTGAAAGGTGAGTTTAGGGAGTCAGGCGCCAAGTTAAAGGACGGGACCTCCAGGACAGCAATCTCAGGATTACTACCAGTGCCACGTGCAGGCGGGATTAGATATAGTAAGATAGTGCAGATCAACACGTAGCTGAAGACATGGTGCAGGAGGGAGGGCTTTAGATTTATAGATAATTAGGCAGTTTTCCAGGGAAGGTGGGACCTGTTCCGGTGGGACGGTTTACATCTGAACTGGAGGGGGACAAATATTCTTGCAGGTAGGTTTGCTAGAGAGGCTCCAGTGGATTTAAACTAGATACAAGGGGGTAGGAGAACCAGAACGTAGGAACAGATGTATGGGAGAAGGAAGAAAAAGAAAATAGTAAAGTTGTTTGCACCGTTAGTGATAAACAGAGAGAAGGAGGTGGAAAATTTCTTAAATGCATTTATATTAATGCTAGGAGCATTATAAGAAAGGTGGATGAGCTTACAGCACGGATTGATACCTGGAAGTATGATGTAGTAGCTATTAGTGAAACATAGTTGCAGGAGGGGTGTGATTGGCAACTAAATATTACTGGATTTCGTTGCTTCAGGTGTGATAGAATCGGAGGGACAAGAGGGGGAGGGGCTGCGTTGCTTGTCAGAGAAAATATTACAGCAGTACTCTTGCAGGATAGATTAGAGGGCTCGTCTAGGGAGGCTATTTGGGTGGAATTGAGGGATGGGAAAGGTGTAACACTTATAGGGGTGTATTATAGACCACCTAATGGGAAGCGAGAATTGGAGGAGCAAATTTGTAAGGAGATAGCAGATATTTGTAGTAAGCACAAGGTTGTGATTGTGGGAGATTTTAATTTTCCACACATAGACTGGGAAGCCCATACTGTAAAAGGGCTGGATGGTTCGGAGTTTTTAAAATGTGTGCACGATAGTTTTTTGCAGCAATACATAGTAGTACCAACAAGAGAAGGGGCAGTGTTGGATCTCCCTTAGGGAATGAGATAGGTCAGGTGATGGAGGTATGTGTTAGGGAGCACTTCGGGTCCAGTGATCACAATGCCATTAGTTTCAATGTAATTATGGAGAAGGATAGGTCTGGACCCAGGGTTGAGATTTTTGATTAGAGAAAGGCTAACTTTGAGGAGAGGGGAAAGGATTTAGAAGAGGTGGATTGTGACAAATTGTTTTATGGGAAGGATGTAATAGAGAAATGGAGGTCATTTAAAGGTGACATTTTGAGGGTACAGGATCTTTATGTTCCTGTTAGGTTGAAAGGAAAGGTTAAATTTTTGAGAGAGCCATGGTTTTCTAGGGATATTGGAAACTTGGTTCCGAAAAAGAGAGATATCTACAATAAATATAGGCAGCATGGAGTAAGTGAGGTGCTCGAGGAATATAAAGAATGTAAAAAGAATCTTAAGAAAGAAATTAGAAAAGCTAAAAGAAGATACGAGGTTGCTTTGGCAAGTAAGGTGAAAATAAATCCAAAGGGTTTCTACAGTTTTATAAATAGCAAAAGGATAGTGAGGGATAAAACTGGTCCCTTAGAGAATCAGAGTGGACGGCTATGTGTGGAACCAAAAGAGATGGGGAAGATTTTGAACAATTTCTTTTCTTCGGTATTCACTAAGAAGAAGGATATTGAATTGTGTAAGGTAAGGGAAACAAGTAGGGAAGATATGGAAACTATGATGATTAAAGAAGAGGAAGTACTGGCGCTTTTAAGGAATATAATAGTGGATCAGTCTCCAGGTCCTGACAGGATATTCCCTAGGACCTTGAGGGCAGTTAGTGTAGAAATAGCAGGGGATCTGACAGAAATATTTCAAATGTCATTAGAAAGGGGGATGGTGCCGGAGGATTGGCGTGTTGCTCATGTGGTTCCATTGTTTAAAAAGTGTTCTAAGAGTAAACCTCGCAATTATTGGCCTATGAGTCTGACGTCAGTGGTGGGTAAATTGATGGAAAGTATTCTTAGAGATGGTATATATAATTATCTGGATAGACAGGGTTTGATCAGGAACAGTCCACATGGATTTGTGCGTGGAAGGTCATGTTTGACAAATCTTATTGAATTTTTTGAAGGGGTTACTAGGAAAGTTGAGGAGGGTAAAGCGGTGGATGTTGTCTATATGGACTTCAGTAAGGCCTTTGACAAGGTTCCACACGGAAGGTTAGTTAGGAAGGTTCAATCATTAGGTATTAATATTGGAAGTAGTAAAATGGATTCAGCAGTGGCTGGATGGGAGACGCCAGAGAGTGGTGGTGGAAAACTGTTTGTCAGATTGGAGGCTGGTGACTAGTGTGAGTGGTGTGCCTCACTAATTTGTACTGGGTCCAATGTTGTTTGTCATATACATTAATGATCTGGATGATGGGGTGGTAAATTGGATTAGTAAGTATGCTGATGATACTAAGATAGGTGGCGTTGTGGATAATGAAGTACGTTTGTAGGTTTTCAAAGCTTGCAGAGGGATTTGGGCCAGATAGAAGAGTGGGCTAAAAGATGGCAGATGGAGTTTAATGTTGATAAATGTGAGGTGCTATATTTTGGTAGGACTAATCAAAATAGGACATATGTGGTAAATGGTAGGGCATTGAAGAATGCAGTAGAACAGAGGGATCTAGGAATAATGGTGCATAGTTCCCTGAAGATGGAATCTCATGTGGATAGGGTGGTGAAAAAAGCTTTTGGTATGCTGGCCTTTATAAATCAGAGCATTGAGTACAGGAGTTGGGATGTAATGTTAAAATTGTGCAAGGCATTGGCAAGGCCAAATTTGGAGTATTGTGTACAGTTCTGGTCACCGAATTATAGGAAAGATGTCAACAAAATAGAGAGGGTACAGAGAAGATTTACTAGAATGTTACCTGGGTTTCATCTCCTAAATTACAGAGAAAGGTTGAACAAGTTGGGTCTTTATTCTTTGGAGCGTAGAAAGTTGAGGGGGGACTTAATAGAGGTATTTAAAATTATGAGGGGGATAGATAGAGTTGACGTGGATAGACTTTTTCCACTGAGAGTAGGGGAGATTCAAACAAGAGGACATGAGTTGAGAGTTAGGAGGCAGAAGTTTAGCGGTAACGAGGGGGAACTTTACTCAGAGAGTGGTAGCTGTGTGAAACGAGCTTCCAGCAGAAGTGGTAGAGGCAGGTTCGATGTTGTCATTTAAAGTAAAATTGGATAGATATATGGACAGGAAAGGAATGGAGGGTTACAGGCTGAGTTCAGGTCTGTGGGACTAGGTGAGAGTAAGTGTTCGGCACAGACTAGAAAGGCCGAGATGGCCTGTTCCTGTGCTGTAATTGTTATATGGTTATCTTCTATCCCCCTCTCTGAGTTATGACATGATATTTCCATGTAAAACATGGTAAAGTTAAAACATCACAGGATGTTTCACTTTACAGTATAACCTTTCTTTAAATAATTTCACATGAAATATTTCAAAAGTTTTGCTACAGAAATGTTTATCATAAAAATATAATATCTATGAAAATAACTTTCTCTTGCTGGTACTGCTTTAAGTGACTGAGTTATAATGAAAGCAGAAAGATGGTCGTCGTCGTGGCTATCCCTCGAGGTCGAAGATGATGGTCTTCGTTCCTTACAGAGCGAAGGTGCCTGTGTGTGTATTTGTTTAACGTGTACTTGATGTTGCACTCCAAGAAGCACATGATACTTCACAAATCAACCAACTGATTCCAATGGCATGGAAACCACAACGATTGGAGCTGATAGATTTGTTGCAGCCTTCATCCGCCTTCACTTCTGTTGAGTTCGAGGTAACTTCGTCCGCCTGTTCCACCATTGAGATCTTGGTTGGATTGTTCTTTGTCAGGGACTTCACCCTCGACCTTACCACCATGGGTGACCCTACCAGGAGCATAGCTCCAGATGGCATCGCTCTTGGGATCACAGGACCACACAAGCTTCTCCACCTCGACAAGGTGACAAACCACAGAGAAAAGAAAGATAAAAGAAAGCTTTCTGTGCAATTATTAACCACACACTGACACTTAACAATAATGAGAAACCTTGTCATATGCAATCTGGATGTTCAATTATAAAATATAAATAGGTCATTTTAAATATCTGGAACTATCAGTTAGAAACTTTTATAGATCGTCTAGAACCACGTTTTATATTTAAAGGATACTGGTAGATATGAGAAGATTCAGAAAACTGATTTGTTAGATAGGTTGGAGAATTTATTGGATATATTACTTTCATCGACTTGTAGAAGATTGGAAAAAATCTTTACATAATTAGAATCTCAGATAATCTGAATATTAAAAAGGTATTTAATATCATTATGTCCAACAAAAAAATATTCAAAGTAATCATTGAAGCAAAATTAAGTTTGACAGGATTTCTGGGAGCCTTACAAGTTAGCAGCATAATAGCAGGCATACAACTCAAATGAAATATTTTTTTACACTGGCAAATCATTTCTGAAATAAAAGTGCCTACCTTAATGCTGATTTATGTTTTCCTTTAGAACTTATCCAATAATTTACCGACCATTGAATCTAGGGGCTGTGGTTAATCAGACCATCCTTTTAAAACTATGCCCCATTAGCAGTGTTACAGTCTTCTAGCTGCTAAAGAAACTGAAGCTTTCACCATTTCCTCCTTTATTTAGGAGAAAATAAGCCTGCAATTACGTTCAGGCTTGCACGTTATCTACTTTCAGAGACAGAAAACATGTTAATATTCCATGTATTTATATTCCATATATATTCCATGTGATGACTACGTTCTAGTACCAATTGTCTGGCAACAATAAAGTATAAAGTATTTATCATATCTCATAAAGTTTTTTCTCCCTCCATCATCCTGGTCTTCTGTCAAATCTTGTGCAGTGTACTCTTTTGAATTTCCAAAAGACCCAACCACAGCTACCACTTCCTCCTGACCACACCGCACCAGAGTATGTAAATCCTGGATCAGCCACCTCAGGATCTACCAAAAGACAAGCCGAGGAGAACATCATTCTTGACTCAAGTGATCGTATTACTACTACTCTTCTACTTCCACCTTAGCTTTTTAGTCTCAATCCCTTTGCCCTTTATGAATTAATAGAACTTTGATTTCATTGGCAGCATTTCCTCATGCACTTCCTTTGCCTTTCTAATGTCCAAGCTCTTGCCTTTCTGCAAAACTCTATTAATGTGGCATGCTTAGAGTTTAATGGTACTGGACCAGCATATTTTCTGGACCATTCAATATTATTCCTATTCACTGAAAACACAATTCTTTTTCCTTTAAAGATTTATATAGTAATATTATAACTTTTCAGTGAATCCAGTAGATTTAAGGGAAATGGGGCCCTGGTGTGCAGTGTGGAAAACCTTACCCAGTGAACTGGATACCGAACAATTGCATAGTGAATTATTAAATTGTTATTGTATTATATTGTTGCCATCTCACTGGCTCTTCATACAACCCTGCAACATCTGGACAGCAAAGATGTATACATCAGGATGCCCTTTATCGATTAATGCTCAGCATTTAATACCATTATCTCCTCAAAACTAATCAGTAAACTCCAAGAAGAGGGCCTTAATACCCCCTTGTGCAATTGGATCCTGAATTTCCTCAATTGCAGACCCCAGTCAGTTCAGATTGGCAAAAACATCTCCTCCACCATCTCCATCGGCACAGGTGCACCATAAGGCTGTGTGCTTAGCCCCCTGTTCTACTCGCCTTACGCATGTGACTGTGTGGCCAAGTACAGCTCCATCACCATATACAAGTTTGCTGATGACACCACTGCTGTGGGCCATATCAAAAGCAGTGTACAGGAGGGACATTGAAAATTTAGCTGAGTGGTGTCACAACAACAACCTCTTACTCAATGTCAGCAAGACCAAGGAACTGATTATAGACTTCAGAAGAAGGAAACCAGAGGTCCATGAGCCAGTACTCGTTGGAGGATCAGAGGTGGAGAAGGTCAGTAACTTTGAATTCCTGGGTGTCACTATCTCAGAAGACCTGTCCTGGACCCATCATATAAATGTAATTGCAACAAAAGCATGACAGTGCCTCCACTTCCTTAGGAGTCTGCGTAGATTCAGCATGTCACCAAAAACCTTGACAAACTTGTATAGATGTGTGGTGAAAGTGTATTCATCAGCTGCACTACGGCCTGGTATGGGAACACCAATGCCTTTGAGTGGAAAATCCTACACAAGGTAGTGGATTCAGCCCAGTATATCACAAGTAAAGCCCTGCCAATCATTGAGCAGATCTACAGGCAACATTGTCAGAAGTGCAGTATCCATTATCAAAGATCCTCACCACCCAGGCCATCCTCTTTTCCCTGCTGCCATCGGGTAGAAGGTACAAGTGCCTCAGGACTCGCACCACCAGGTTCAAGAACAGTTGCTACCGTCAACCATCGGAGTCTTGAACAAGAGGGTAACAACACTCATTCTATCTCTAGTGTTCCCACAACCAATGATCTCACTTTAGGGATTCTTTATCTTATTATCTCATGCTCACAGTATTTGTTGTTAGTTATTCATATTTGCATTGGCACAGTTTGTTGCCTTCTATGCTCTTGCTCTTTCATTGATCCTGTTTACAATTACTGTTCTATAGTTTTGTTGGGTATGCCTGCAGGAAAAAGAATCTCAGGGTTTTGTGGAGACATGTATGTAATCTGATTATTCTTATTTTTGAACTTCTTTAAAAAGTTCCTAATTTACATTAATGTAATTGTTTTGCCCTTCCTTTCTTCTCTGTGAGTAACTACCATATACTTAGATTTAAGTGACTGTATAGAACTGTACCGCATGGAAACAGGCCCTTTGACTGACTAGTCCAAGATGCCTATCTACACTAATCCAATTTGTCTGCATTTGGTCCATATCTCTCTATCCATGCAAATGTCTTTTAAACATTGTATCTGCCTCTACCTTCTCCTCTGGCAACTCATTCTATACACCCACCATCTCCTGTGTGAAAATCATGATCCTCAAATCCTCTTCAAAGCTTTACCTCTCAGCTTCAAACTATGCCCTTACTCTGCGAAAAAGTGTGACTATACACTATCTATGTCTCTCAGTTTTATAAACCTCAATAAGAATACCCCACAACCTTCTTTCCTGTTGGGGGCGGGGTGGGAAGAAGCCCAGACTGTCCAATTTCATCTCTTAACTCAAGCCCTTCAGTCCAGTCAATATTTCTGTGAATCTTTTCCACATCCTGTCTAGCTGAATTACAGCAATCCTGTGGCACGGCAAACAGAATTGTACACAGTCCTTCAAGTGCAGCCTAAATAATGGGTTGCGCAGTTGTAACAAAATCTTGAGATTTAAGGATTGGACTCTTTCAGTTCTATCTCTTTTTCGTGTTCTCGCCCATTCTTTCTTGTTGCAGATTGGCGGGAAGGAGGTTTGCGTGATCTGTTTAGCTTTTGTGTGAGGGAGGGGTTGGGAGGGTTTGGGGTTTACGAGTTTTTGTTTCTTTTTCTCTTCATACCGGGGGGGGGGGGAATTGATGTCTTTCTTTCAACTACTTCTATGGCTTTCTGTATTTTATGGCTATCTGGAGAAGACAAACCTCAGAGCTTTATCTGTATACGTACCTTGTTAGTAAAATGAACCTTTGAATGTTTGAACTTGTAGCTCAAGTTCTCACTAGTCAATATACTACCCTCTGCCCTGTTATTCGTTGTGAATATCCTGGCCTGCTTCAGTTTCCAAAAACACATCAGTTTGCACTTATCCATGTTAAATTCCATCACCATCCCTTCCTCACTTTCCCAGTTGATCTCAATCCTGTTGTAGCCTTAGACAGCCTTCTTCGATATCCACTATAGAACCAACTTTGGTATCATCTGCAAACTTACCAGCCATGCCACCTACAATCTCTTCCAAGTCATTGATATATGACAAACAACAAAAGACCCAGCACCAATTCCTGCAGCACACCACATGTTACAAATCTCCAGCAACCTTCCACTACCAACCTTTGCCTCCTACCACCAAGTCAATTTTGTATCCAATTTGCTATCTCACCCTAATGTATTCCAACCTCCTGGACCAGCTTACCATGTGGGACCTTGTCAAAAGTCTTGCTAAAGTTCAAGCAAACATCATTCACCATCCTGTTGTCATCAATTGTCTTGATTAACTCAAATTCATAAGACTCCATTTCCAGTACACAAAACCATGTTGACCATCCCTAATCAGTCTTTGACTTTCCATTTGCAAATCCTGAGCTTCAGAATGTATTCCAGTAGCTTTCCGCCACCGAGCATGGTTCATCAGCTTGTAGGTCCCGAGCTTGTCCTTGCATCCTTTTTCAATAAGGGCACAATACTTAAAACCCTTAAATCTTCTAGTAGCTCACCCGTGGTTAATGAAGATACAAGAATTTCTACCATGGCTGCAGCAAATCTTCTCCATTGTTTTCCAATGTCTTATGATACATCAGGTCAGGCTCAGAGATTTATCCACATTTCTGTGCTTCATAACTGTCAATACATCCTCCTCTTTAATAACAATATACTTCAGTATATCCCTGTCCTCTTTCCTGCTTTCACTAGCTTCCACATCCTTTTCCACAGTAAATACAGATGTGAGGTCGTCAGTTAGACCTTACCCAGCCGCTGTGGCTTCACACACCAAGATCACCACAAGTGGTACTACTCTCTTCCTTCTGTTCTTACCATACTCAGAGAGTGGTAGCTGTGTGGAACAAGCTTACAGCAGAAGTGGTTGAGGCAGGTTCGATGTTGTCGTTTAAAGTAAAATTAGACAGCTATATGGACAGGAAAGGAATGGAGGGTCATGGGCTGAGTGCAAGTCGGTGGGACTAGGTGAGAGTAAGAGTTTGGCATGGACTAGAAGGGCCGAGATGGCCTGTTTCCGTGCTGTAATTGTTATATAGTTATATGCTTTCTTAAAGCATACAAAATGGAACTGTACAGCACAGTACCAGCACTTCAGCCCAAAGTGAATTGAATTGAATTGACTTTATTTCTTACATTCTTCACATACATCTCCATCTAAATGCGCAATCATAGTAATTTATAATAAATAGAACAGTCAATGTAACATAGAGTACACTCAAATCAGCGCAGTCTGATGGCCTGGTGGAAGAAGCTGTCCCGGAGCCTGTTGGACCTGGCTTTTATGCTGTGGTAGTTTCCTGGATGGTAGCAGCTGGAATAGATTGTGATTGGGGTCACTCAGGCCCCCAATAATGCTACAAGCCCTTTTTACACATCTGTCTTTGTAAATGTCCTGAATCATGTGAAGTTCACAACTACAGATGCGCTGGGCAGTCTGCACCACTCTCTGCAGAGACTTGTAATTAAGGGAGGTACAGTTTCCATACCAGGCAGTGATGCAGCCAGTCAGGATGCTCTCAATTGTGCCCCTGTAGAAAGTTCTTAGGATTTGGGGGCCCATACCAAACTTCCTCAACCATCTGAGGAGAAAGAGGCACTGTTGTGCCTTTTTCACCACACAGCTGGTGTGTACAGACCACATGAGGTCCTCGGTGATGTGTATGCCAAGGAACTTAAAGCTATTTACCCTCTCAACCCCAGATCCATTGATGTCCATAGGGGTTAGCCCGTCTCCATTTCTCCTGTTTTCTTGACACCACTGTGTCAGAGAGATGACTTTTTCCCTATAGGCCACCTCATTATTGTTAAAGCCAATCAATGTAGTGTTGTCGGCAAATTTAATTAGCAGATTGGAGCTGTGGGTAGCGATACAGTCATGGGTATACAGGAGTAAAGGAGGGGACAGACACAGCCCTGAGGGTCTCCTGTATTGAGAGTCAGAGGGGTGGAGGTGAGGGAGCCCAATCTTACAACCTGCTGGCAATCTGACATGAAGTCCAGGATCCAGCTGCTCAAGGCAGGGTCAAGGCCGAAGTCTCTCAGCTTCTTGTCGAGCCTGGATGGAACTATGGTGTTGAATGCTGAACTCTAGTCCAAGAACAGCATTTTGCTGACCTACAGTGTATAAACCTGCTCCACTATATATTACATACTTTTCAAATATTTTGGGATCCTTCTTTACTTAAATGCCCATGATATCTCATTTCCCCTTTCTGCCCTCCTGATTTCCTTAAATATACCTTGCATCCTTATACTTCAAGTGACTCACTTAATCCCAGCTACCTATACCTGATTAGAGCTTCCAGATCCCTCATCCCTCAATTTCTTGTCCACATTTAAATCACATCTTAACCTAGTAAAATCTGTACCAATGGAGAACTGTTCATCTCAGTCACTTTGTCCGCTTCCATAATTATGTTAAATATAACAATTCTAATTACTATCATCAAAACATTACTCACCGAATCCCACAGGCAACCCTCTATCTGTCCAGATTCATTCCCTAAAATTAGGTTCAGTATTGTGTTCTCTTCTTTGGTTTGTAACCTATTTATTAAAATCATCCTGAATGCATTTTAGTAATTATGCATCTTCTATTACCTTTTACATATATTCTGTCTGAGATAGTGTTAAGGAAGTTGAAATCCCCAGTTATTCAGAACATAAGAAAACAGAAAGAGGTATAGTTTACCTAGCCATTAGAGCTGGTTCCACCTTTCAACAAGATTATGGCTGATCTTTAACTTTAACACCATTTTCCTGCTCTATCCACATACCTCTCCGTTCATTTCAGTTTTGAATTGAATCAATGATTGAGCCTCTACAGCCTTCTGTGAAACAAGAATCCCACGGATTCACCTTCATTCCAAGGATGATACTTCTCCCATTGGTCTATATATTTGGATACTGCGACCTCTGGTTCTAGATCATATCCAGGGTAAATATCTCTGTTGTCAAGTATTCTAAACTGTCTCAATGTTTCAAAGTGATAAAAGTTGTACACCAGAGAAACAGGCCTTTCAGTCCAGGTCAACCTTTTCACCTATCTACACTAATCCCATTTGCCCACATCAGTTCCATATCCTACCATAAACACGTGAAATTCTGCAGTTGCTGGAAATCCAAATCAAGCGCTGCAGGAACTCAGCAGGTCAGGCCGCATCTATGTGAAAGAGTAAACAGTTGACATTTTGGGCCGCCAACTTTTTTCAGAACTGAAGGGTGAAGCTGCCACAATAAAAAGGTAGTGGAGGGAAACGAGCCTAGCTGAAAGGTGATAGGTGAAGCCAGGTGGGTGGGAAAGGTCAAGTGCTGGAGAAGGAAGAATTTGATAGGAGGGGAGAGTGGACAATAGGAGAAAGGGAAGGAGGTGGGGACCCAAGGGGAAATAATAGTCCAGGGAGAAGTGCTGAAAGGTCAGGATGGGGAATAGAGGAAGCGTGGGGGCAGGATTCGTTCACTGGCATGAGAAATCGATATGCCATCACTCCTTCTATGCCTTGCCTACTTAAATGCTTGATTAAGTGACTTTTAAACAATATAAAACATAGAATATTACAACACTGCAAGGGCTATTCGCCCCTCAATGATGTGCCAATCTTGATGCCAATTTAATTTACATGTCCTCTCCCATATCCCTCCATTCCTTTCATATTCATGTGTCTATCTAAAATGAAATTTAAACTCCACCAAACTGCCTGCTTCCCCAACTATCCCTGGTAACTCTCACCAGGCCGGTACCGCTCCCTGAATAAAAAAATCTTGCTCCTCACATCCCCAACACTACCCCCTCCCTCCCCAACTTTAAAAGCATGTCTTTTGATATTTGATATTTATATCCTGGGGAAAAGATTCTGAATGTCTACCCTATCTACGTCTCATATAATTTTATAAGACCATAGGTCCATAAGACATAGGAGCAGAATTAGGCCATTTGGCCCATTGAGTCTGCTCTGCCATTTCATCATGACTGATCCATTTCTCCCGTCTTTCTTGCTGTCCAACTTTCGAGACATTGGCAAACTTATCAATCACGTCTCCTACATACATACAGTACAAATTTAAGCGTTATTATCGACTCTGAGTTAAATTTCACATCACATATTAAGAGTTTGTTCTTTCACTTAAGGAACATTCCATGAGTTTGATTTCTTATAACATCTCAAGATGCGGAAGAATTGATACATGCTTTTGTTTTTAGCCGACTAGACTACTGTAACGCACTCTTCAGGACTGAGGAGAAAGGATATAAATTGGCTGCAGCTTGTTCAAAATGCAGCCGCAAGAATCTTAACCAAAAAAGGAAAATCTGAGCACACTTCACCGGTTTTAGTATTACACTGGCTGCCTGGGTCCTTTACAATCAATTTTAAAATAGCCTTAATTGTATACAAGGCTCTGAATAATCTAGCTCCTCCATATATTTTGGAGTGCCCTTACATCTCTAACCATAATCTTAGATCCATGAATACTGGTTTGCTTAGTGTTCTTAGAGCCAAACGTACAAGAACTGGTGATGTAGCCTTTTGCTCTTATGCACCAAAAATCTGGTATACTCCACTGACTGAGATATGCCAGGCTAGCACTGTAGAAAGTTTCAAAAAATTGTCCTACTTATAGGATTATTTAATGTCTGTTGATGTTGATTTCATTGATATAACTTGGTATAATTGGAATGCTGTTGTTCGCTTCAAGTGTTTGCATGATTTTTATTCTTTATCTTTAATTGGGTTATTTCGGGATTCATGTTTTGTGGCTATATGTGAGCATAATTTATACATACTTTATAATGAATTGTCTAATCTTGAATATTTGATTAAATTTTATTTTATATGTTTGTCTTCTAATTTAAAATTTTGTCCCTTATTTTTATGACGATATTGATTTATCTTTACAATCTATGCAAAGAACGTTGACCCTGAATCTCAGTGTACGATAGGTGCTATATAAATAATGTTATATATAATATACATCCATGTGATTTATATATATATTACCAACAATATGGATCCCTGTAGTACTCTACTGGTCATAGACAAATAGAGAAAAGCACGCTCTGCCTCCTATCACCAAGCCAATTTTGGATCCAATTAGCTAGCTTTCCCTGAATCCAATGTTTCAATAAAGTCACCTGTAATTTCGTCAACAATTCAGGAAATAAAAGTCTTTTCTACTCCATCTCATATCATATGACAGGTATCACTATACTGGTACCATTCTGATTCTTCAATGCACCCGTCCACAGCAAGTCCATCTACACTCTGTTGATCCAACAATTGTGCCAGGAGATTCTATGGAAATGAAAGAGACAGCCAGATGGTCTGTTTCCTCCTAAATGCTAGGGTCAAGTTTGTCTCACATTGAGTCCACAGCATTCTTAAGAGAGAGGGCGAGTCATGGTACACATTGGTACCAATGGCATTGGTAGAAAAAGGGACCTCAAGAGTCCTGAAGAACTAAAGAAGACAGCTAGGTAGAACCACAAGGGTGGCAATATTTGGACTGCTGCTTGTGCCATGTGCCAATGATGGTAAGAATAGATGATACAGCAGGTGAATGCGTGGCTAAAGAATTGGTGCGGGGGCAGGATTTCAGATTTATGGATTATTGGACTCTCTTCTGGGATAATGGGAGGTTATGACCTGTGCAAAAGGGACGTTAGGCCTGAACTGAAAAGGGACCAATGTCCTTGTGGGTAGGTGCGCTAGAACTGTTGGGGTGGGTTTCCACTAGGTCGGTAGGGGGATGGGAACCGGAATGATAGGTCAGATGGTGGAGCAGTTGGTGTAAAGGTAGATGTAATGGAAGGAGTGGGTGGGATTGGATTGGGAACCGCAGGGCTATGTATTGGAAGCACGAAGAGGTTCTGAGTCAGGGAAGGAAGGTGCAGACCACCCCACATGTTACTCACCCAGCTGCCTCGTTAGCCATTTCCTGCCTCCCCATCACAGGGAGAATCTGCCTCATTAGCCACGTGAGAACTCATAAAAGCAGAATGGAAATGAGTCATCTGTGATCCTAATGAATTGTCTACAATGATATAATCGTACTAAGATTTATTTATATAAATCATAACTGATTTGATAATTAATTTGAAGTGATACACTTTGGAAGTTCAAAGCTGTAGGCAGAGCACAGGGTTAGTGGCAGGATTCATAGCAATGTTGGGGAACAGCAAGATCTTGGGGTCCACATCCACAAGTCCCTCAAAATTGTCACACAAGTTGTTCGGGTGATTAAGAAGGCATATGATGTGTTGGCCTTCACTAGTCAGGGATTGAGTCATAAACTGCAAGGTAATGTTGTAGCTCTACAGAAATCTGATTAGACCACACTTGGAGTTCAGTTCTGGTCACCTCGTTATCGGAACGAGTGACAGTTTTAGAGAGGGTGCAAAGGAGATTTACTAGGATGCTACCTGGATTAGAGAGCATGTCTTACAAGAAGAGGTTGAGCAAGTTAGGGCTTTTATCTTTAGAGAGAAGGAGGATGAAAAGTGACTTGATACCTTTCGTTTTTTTTGCACTACCTTACTTTCTATTTTCTATTTATAAATTGTAATTTAAATTTTTAATATTTATTATCGATTTGTACTCCAGGGAGCGGGAAGCGCAGAATCAAATATCGCTGTGATGATTGTACATTCTAGTATCAATTGTTTGGCAACAATAAAGTATAAGTACGTATATAAGACAAGAGGCATAGTAAAGTAGACAACCAGTACCTTTCTTCCAAAATGGCAATTGCTGATAGATTAGGACATATTTTTAAAGTGACTGGAGGAAAGTATATTGAGGATGTACAGGGATGTCAGAAGTATTTTTTTTACTGAACACAAAGTTCATAGCACACGATACTAAGTGTGGTGATAGAGGCAGATACATTAGGGACATTTACGATAGCTACATGGATGAAAGAAAATTGGAGGACAACATGAGAGGGAAGTGTTAAACCTTCGAGTAGATTAAAGGGTTGTACAATATCGTGGGCTGAGGGGCCTGTACTGTTCCAGGTTCTAAATCTTCTTGCAGTAAAGATCCAACACATTTGTCTTCCTGCTGCACTTGTATATTAGTGATCAGTAATATGTCCAAGGGCAGCTTGAGAAAGACCATCAGTCCTTCTTAGTTAATTAACTCAATTCAGGAATGGATATAATTATCAATTTCGTGTGCTTAAACATTGTTGGGACCATATTGAAAGTCATCTAACATTCAAATGTACTCTCTCGACAACTGTTCATTCATTACGCTGATAGATATTGCCTCACAAAACATTGATAGTCAAATTCGCCACTATACAGTAACTCTGCTCAGTAATACTATTAGTTTCTAAGTGCCTTCCTATTACACCTCTTCTTATATCCCACATTTTCTCCACCACCAATGGCAGGCTGCAGGTTTCCCATTTATTCCACCTTCCTTTTTTAAATAGGTACTACTTTCCTATTAACAAGAACCATACAAGAATCCTTAAAATTTTGGAGATTCCATTTTCTCCATAGCAACTTTCCAAATTGCTGATCTCCCACGATCCTTGGGACTTTACAGTTTCCAGGCTCATTACTGTCCCAATTTTTTTCACATTCCCCTTCTCCCAATTCAGAGGTCTGGCTCTATATTTTTTTTCACCCCCTACTGACTGTGTGAGAACCTACAACACCCCAGCAATTTTATTTTGTTTCACAATTCCATCCATTGTTCGCCTCTCTAGCATATCATTTCTCATTCTTGCTCTCATTGTTTTCAAGCCAGTGTAGTAAAGCCCAACCCTTCTCCATTGTGATTCCTATCTTGCAACTAGAAATAGTTTCTTCAAGCAGTGTTTCAACATTGTTGTGATACCATATTTCCATCTAACAGTGCTCTGAATAATAGCATCAATTAATTGTTTTCTAAAATGCAGTTTGCAGAGTTTCCAACATTCTACTGATACAAAGGCCTTCATGTCCATGGATTGCCAGTTAAACTTTAAAATACGATTAATTATAAATGTCTTCACATACTTTTTTGCCTTTAATTTGGGTTATGATAGCCAAAATTTTAGACTGCCAGTTATTACACGCTTCCTCCAATGGGATATAAAGCAGTTGAATGTTCATTCCACAATCAGGATCATACAGGGCCAAAAAAAGTCCTTCAGCCCAACTGGTCCATACCGACAAGATTCGCATCCGGCCTAGTCCCACTTGCCTGTTTTTTTGGCCTATATCCCTCTGAGCCTTTGCCTGTTTTTTTGGCCTATATCCCTCTGAGCCTTTCCTATCTGTATACCAGTTCAAGTACTTACTAAATGTTGTTAGAGTGCCTGCCTCAACCAGTTCAACAAGTAGGTTAGACAAAGAAGAATTGGTGGATGTCGTGTACTTGGATTTTCAGAAGGCCTTTGACAAGGTGCCACACATGAAACTGCTTAACAAGGTAAGAGCCCAAGGTATTACAGGATAGATAATAGCATGGATAGAGCAGTGGCTGATTGGCAGGAGGCAAAGATTGTGAATAAAGGGAGCCTTTTCAGATGGTCTGCTGCTGCCTAGTGGTGTTCTACAGGAGTCTGTGTAGGGACTGATTCTTTTTACATTGTATGTCAACGATTTGGATGACAGAATTGATACCTTTGTATTCAAGTTTGGAGACGATATGAAGATAGGTGGAGGGGCAGGTGGTTGAAGAAGCAGGGGAGCTGCAGAAGGACATAGACAGATTAGGAGAATGGGCAAAGAAGTGGCAGATGGAATAAAGTGCCATTTTGGTAGAAGGATTAAAAGTATAGACTGTTTTCTAAATGGGAAGAAAATTTAAAACATCTGAGGTGCAAAAGGATTTGGGAGCCCTCATACAGAATTTCTTAAAGGTTAATTTGCAGGTTGAGTCGGTGGTGAGGAAGGCAAATTCCTTTTCAAGAGGACTAGAATATAAAAGCAATGATGCAAAGCTGAGACTTTATAAAGCAGTGGTGAAGCCAGAGTATTGACAGCAGTTTTGAACCATTTAAGAAAGGATGTGCTGACACTAGAAAGGGTTCTGAGGAGGCTCACAAGAATGATTCCAGTAATGAAAGGCTTATCATATGAGAAGCGATTGATGGCTCTGGGCCTGTAATTGCTGGAATTTAGAAGAAAGGGGTGGTGTGGAAATGTCATCAAAACCTATCAAACATTGAAATGCCCAGATAGACTGGATGTGGAGAGGATATTTCCTATGGTGGGGCAAGTCTATGACCGGAGGGCATAGCCTCAGAATAGAGGGAAGTCCATCGAGAACAGAGAGAAGGAGAAATTTACTAATCTAGAGGGTGGTGAATCTGTAGAATTGTTGCCACAGGTGGCTGTGGAGGCCAGATCATTGGGTGTATTTAAGGCACCGGTCAGGGCGTGAATGGTTATGAGGAGAAGGCAGGAGAATAGGGTTGAAAGAGAAATGGATTAGCCATGATGAAAGAGCAGAGCAGACACAACGGGCCCAATGGCCCAATTCCGCTCCTGTGTCTACTTGTCTTATCTGGCAGTTCGTTCCATAGACTGATTATTCTCTGGTGAAAAATTTGTCCCTTAGGTTAATATTAAATCTCTCTTACCTTTAACCTATTCCCTACAATCTTCAGTGAGCTGTAACCATTCACTCCATACTAGCAGTTACCAGGTCTAACATCTAACATTTCTTTGACAGCTGCATAACACCTTTGTTCAAATTGGCAATGAGCAAATGTTCCTTCTGAGGCTTTACTGCTACAGAATTTGGTACAGCCTGACGCTCGAAGTGCTGGTTACATGTTTAAAGATCTGAAATTAAATCCTTAGGAATTACAGGGAGCATGCAGGACAAGAGTCTTTTGGAGGTAAAATCGTGATGTAATTGAGAGTGGTGGGACATAGGTTTTGTCATCATTAAGCAGGAGTGGGAGGGATGTTGGAGTATGCTTCCAAGCTGGGTTGCAAGTTGTATTTGCCAATTTTAAAAAAATGCAGGGATAGTAGAAATCATCATTTGCATAATGAAAACATAATTATGGTGCACATACGATTTAAAAGGGCTGGAAAATTGGCAATTGTCAGATTCCTCCAAGAGGTATGTGCCCTTAGGAGTGGGCCATCAAAAAAAATGTCATATAGGAAATAGGGGCAGTAAACCATGCAGCTCTTCGTGCCTCAGCCACCATTTAATAAAATCATGGCTGATCTTCTACCTCAACATCATTTCCTTTACTTTCCCCAATATCCCACGATTCTTCTAACATTAAGAAATCAATAGATGACTGCCTTTAATACTCCTCCACTGCAGTCTGGCCAATTTGCCCTTTGACATTATCAATTCCATCGAAATTGGGTTCTACTCTGCAATGGAAAAAGAATCCAAATTATGGGGTCAATAGCATTAAATGGACGGTCATGCTTGGGAGTAATGCGAATGATCATTTCTATTGTAGTTTATTCTTGCTCGATCTCACCCACTTTATTAAACGAGATTTTGCACACGAGTTGGTAATTTAATGTTATATTTTAAACGCGCTGCTGAAGAGCTAAATTCGAAAAAGCCGAGCGACAGGAGAAGCTTTCAATTGTGCGCCCCGCCATTTTCATAAAAGCCTGGCCAACATATGTTGGGGTTTCAGTTTTTGTAATTTGAAAGAGTATCGCGATATCCAAAACAAATAAAAGTCAAGTGGAACAATAATGCACAATTCCACAGCTGGGTTTGGCGAGATTTATGCACAAAGGTAAGGGCCTGGTTTAAGCTCGAATGCTAAGTCCACGGAGCCAAACAATTTTAATACATTCCAGGAAGCGGGGGGGGGTGAATGAGTCTTCTCGCTTAAAAGTTAACTATTTCAATATTGTTATAATGCAAAAGAAAGTAAATATCCTGTAATCAGCTGAAGTACAACCAATGAGTAAGAAGAGTCCCAGCAGCAAACTAACCTCGCACTGTGAAGACAGGTTGCGTGTAGCTGCCAATCACAAGCGCGTCACAGCTCGATCACTGCCAACGCAGCGAACTCACTTCAGGAATTGGACAGGTGATTGAGTGAAGGAGCTGTCAATCAAACTAATGTTGAGCGAATAGCAAATAGTAGGGGGAGGATTGTAGTGCTCCAGCCTTTTGGCTGGAGAATGATGCTGACAATTATTGCAGGAAATGGGTGAGACGACGAGCAAAGTGGCTAATCGGGTGGAGCGGCCCATCCTTTCCTTGCCACGATAGGAGGGAATCAACGTCAATCATCCCTAGCCCCGCTCTGCTGCGATCCCGTGCCACAGCTGGGGTTCTGATTGGTGCGGAAGCTGTCAATAATCGGTCCCGGGCTGCTTCTGGTTGTCGTTTCTTTAGAGCTTGGTTGAGGAGAGCAACGCGAATGAGTGAGAAGTGGATTAACTGGAGTCACTTTAACAAGCAGCAACCTGGAACGGGACCTATTCAGGCCAAAAAGGGGTCATTTTTTCCTAAAATAACACCATTTGGGACAGTAACAAAAATATTCCCGAGCACCCAGCGTACGTGGAGTGAAGACAGTCGGCATTATTTTTAGAAAAACAACATTTTGTATATTTTTTAAACAATCCTGTATTAAAGGATCTCGCCATGTCGTCCACACAACCAGCGTCTCAAAGAGTGCGGCGCAATGGATCGCCTACTTCGAACCGCCTGCAACCCATAAGGGCCACCGTGCCCTTCCAGCTGAGACAAGGCAATAACAGCCCGACCCGCTCTTCCTCCTCATGCAGCAACGGTGGCGGTGGCGGTGGCGGCGGCGGCGGCGGCTGCTCACCGGCGGCGGCGTCAGCATCAACAACCACTGCAACCATCTCGACCTCAACAGCGGCCACATCCACCACCCCCAATGGACAGAAACTTTCCCCGACCTCGTCACCCACGTCCTCGCTCTGGGCTCCGACTGCAGCTGTCGTCGCCGCCGCCGCCGACGGCCGCATGAGGCACAGAAGGTCTCCTGACAGCAGGAGCTCACCTGAGAGGAGCCCCGGCTCTCCTGTTTATAAAGGTACAGAGGAAAGCCAGAAAAACACTGTTAAATTAAAGGATCAAAGCAATACCATTATTTGTAAACTTCCCCCCCCTTCAAATTTGTTTACAGATATTGATTTTGAGCTTTTAAGTGTATTTTAGTACAACTATGTGGAGATTAAAACGGGTAATAGGAATGGTTTTCTAACTGTTCAGTAAATGTAGACAAATAAGTCTTCTCGTGTACCGATTCCAATGCTGCACAAGAACGTTCCAACTACTGGACCCGGTACTGTCTCAAAACGTAATAAATTGCAATTATGTGTAATTTCTTCGTGAGGAGAGTACAGAAAGATAGCTGCAGGGTTTTGCGATGTTTATGTCGATGCAGAAACTAACTTAAAACAACATTTTGTGAGGTTCTGTGTCTGCTTTTATAAACAAGGGCATATGCCCTGAAGGATGTTATTTTTTTTCCCCTTCAGGATTTAACCTATTGTGTCAGATTTCCCAGATTATCAATGCCTGAAAGAAGACAAATTGGAATGGCGGCAAAGGACATTTACAATTTTTTTTGTTAAACTCGCGAACAAGATACGAAGTAAGCTTTTGGTTGTCTGCATTGTTTAAAATAAGACGTAGGAAGCATATTTCAGTTAACTTAGTAAAATACCATCCACAACATTGTTAAGGATGTCGCGATGCAATAATCCGAATGGCAATTTGTAGCACTTTAATATTTCTTCAAATATTCTGTTGTGAAATCCGGATTTCAGATTCCGCTTTCGGTCTCTAAAGTTGAGAAATGCTATTATGAAGCAGAAGTCAAATTGAGGGTCATTGCATCACTGAGGAGGGACCAAAATGAGAGGCTGCCTCATTTATCCTCTTTTTGCAATGAAGTGTATGCACTATTTCTATAAAGGCTAGCGTTGCCCAGTATTCCTTGATCACTCTAAAGAAAGCTTTCCTCCACATAGAAACATGATTAGACGATAATTAATCAGGTTAAATAAGGAATAATTTACATAAAATAAGAATACAATCAGGCAATTATGAATGTGAGATGTACATCGTTAATAGAGCATATATGATGTTGTAATTGGCAGAATTGTTATAAATATAAATTCATGGCTGAAATCCAGCGTTTTATATTTTGAACTTGAGATAGGATAGTGTATAGAAAAAAACAAGTCATCGGAACGTTTTTTTTCTGTATCAAATTGTTACGTGCGCAACCCATCCTGCAAAACTTGATCGAGATCAGATTTCATCCTATTGTGTATTTACTTTGACCGCCAGATTAAAATGTCACCTTTTTCCCCCCTGGCGTTTGTCGTTTACGAGATAACTGCGCTAATGGCACCAATGCACAATTACCAAGGGTTTTCGTTATGTATGTTACCCACTTGTACAGGATCACATTCAGAAACTTGGAGGGGTGGGGGAGTTGGCGAAGAAAAACGTGAATGAAATTAAAACTGTGGTTTTAATCCTACGTGATTTAAGAAGCAATTCCGAATACGAATTTAATAATTTAAGGCTTTCCGAATCTATTCAGTTAAGGTGGGGGAGAGTATTTTTTTAAAGAACGATAATGACATTCAGTGCCGGAGAATGGGTTGCTTTATGCAGAGCTGCCGAATGCACTTGGCATTCAGACAGTAACACATGGACGAAGGGATTGTGGTATTTTAATTCATTCAGGGGCCGTAGCAAAGGGCAATACAGGGATTCTGCTAAGGCATAGAACATCCAAGTTGTACGAAATGCAAGTATTTGCAGAATTTATTCAGGAAAAATATTAATCATTGCATTTTAATTAAAATATGAAATTGATTTCGCTTGCGTACCCGAAAAATAAGATAACGGTCGGCGGGCGCATTTTCCTTCCCCTCCACCGATCATCAGATCAGGAGATTTAACGTACAAAATCGGTGAGTTGTTCGCATTTGTTGTTTACAAAATGTTTGCTGTCTGACCTGGTTTCCACGGATCGGGCATTAAGTTAGTTGGTCCAGATCGCTCGATGCTTTTCTCTAATGTGCAAAGTGAGTACGCAATAATTCCATAACTCTCCCTCCCCAATCAAACAAACATATTGATTCACTGTTGCGTCAGCCTTTCTGTACGTTATTTGTCATGTGTAATGATAGTGACCTTGATCTATATATATATATGTATATATATATATATATATACACACAAGATGGGTCTCCTTGTGTGTGACCTCCAGACTGTCAATTGTAAGACTATTTTATTTCAGAAAGCATTTCAACAGTTGTAAATAACTTTGCTAAACTAAATGGTCCGGATGATAGTCAGCCATAGTAGTGTTTACCAATGAATCCTGTAGATGTGATTAAAGATTAAAAATCTAATGCTAAATGGTAAACAAATTTGGGTGATTAAATTTTAAATCAGATTTGGATTGAAAATTGTGCTTTGGGGGAGGTGAATATCAATGATCCAGAAGTATTTTTTTGTAAGAACATTGAGTGGAGCTGTTAGAGGAAGTACAGTTTCTGGGAGGAGGAGGAGGAGGTGTAATTCTAGATGTTATTTCATCCCATAGATCTTTGAGATTCTTTGTCTGGTATAGGATTTGAGTCTGCAATTTTGTAGTTAAGACTGGTTAAAATAACCACTTTAGAATTCAAATGTTTGCTTTAAAATATTTATGTTAACAATTAAAGCCAACTTTGGATTAAAATTTTACCATCAAATCCATACTTTAGGGCATTAAGTTTTTGGCAGAATTCAGCTGTTACTATTTTTAAATATCAAAAACTCTTAATGTTAGTAGAATGGAGATCCAGTCTTGTCAGCTATTTCTAGTAATTATTTTGTAGGGTAAAATGAATATTTTTTCCATTCTGGTTATTGTATTTATAGTTTTTTTTCTATTGTGTCACCCTGAACACCATTGGGGAAATAATTCCTTCTTTGTAACCATTAAATACTCTCATTGAAATTTGTTTGTATTGTCCATAGTGCGGTCAAAGTTTACAATATTGCAATAGACCATTGGGCTTAAACCATCTCTGCCAACTGTCACTTGGTGCAATCCAGGCTAATATCTGTTCTGAGTGAGTCTTGTGGTGTTTCAGATATTTATTAAATTTTCTCTTATGCAGTTGTCTTTGTTGCATGTAACACAAAACATCCTAAGCTCCAAAACTGTTCATTAAAGCAAACTTCACCAATCTTTCTCTTTGATCTTCTCTGGGTAGAAAAAGTCTCAAGAGATTGCTAGGCCTTAAACAGGGAATTGGAGAAAATACTAAATGGAAAGATAAAGGATGTGCATGAATAGAGACACCTAGGGGTGTAAGTGCATATTAAATGAAAGATCTGGAGCTAAGGAATGTGGCAAAAGGAATTGACCTTTCAATTCATCTAGGCTTTTCTACCATTCCAGTTCATCATGAGTAGTCTGTATTTGTGAATGTTGGATCTGCTGACATTTTCAAGACTGTGATCAGAATTATTTTGTTGGGTATGAACACAAAGTACTCTGCAAATGCTGGGGTCAAAGCATCTTGCACAACACGCTGGAGGAACTCAGCAGGTCGGACGGCATCTGTAGAAACGAACAGTCAGCGTTTCGGGCCGAGGCCCTTTGTCAGCATTTCTGATGAAGGGTCTCGGCCCGAAACGTTGACTGTTCGTTTCCCACGGTTGCTTCCCAACCAGCTGAGTTCCTCCAGCGTGTTGTTGGGTATGAATTTGTTGTGATGCAGATCAAAAGTGGGCAAGCACGAATTTCCATTGACTAATTGCATGGTAGAACTGATTTGGCAAAATAGTTAGCATCTGTTCATGTGCATGTGTACCTGCATTCTCATCTGTTTGTCAAGATCCTTCCTTCATTCATCACCTGTTTACACTGGCCTCTTGAGTTTCTCATTTATAATTGTTCATTTTAAAATATGTTTAACAACAAACTGTCCATTTAAGCTCATTTCTTTGAAAAGTGTTAGATTTCATATACAATACTGAGAATTGTCGATTACCTAAGTAAGCAGATTAAACATCTTGCAGTTGAAAATACTTGCTGTTCTACCACATTGCACTGTACCTTGATCTTGCAGATTTTGAGATAAGATGCATGGGATAACCCAGCCAGACCTGTTTCATTGGTCATTTTATGTGCAATTTTTAACATGTAGGCTAGTGTTGAATACAATAGCTGCATATCATTGTCAGTTAGTTATATTTTCCATCTTCTTCAGTGTGGTGTCTGGCAGTGCTGCAGATGTCTAGGCACATAGTGCCTAACAAATTATTTTCTGCGTTTCAGTCAGCTTTAAAAAATCTTCTCTTACTCTGTTTGATTTCATGCTGCACATTCATTCTAAGGGTAGTGTAGATAAATTAATAGGCTTCATATTCTCACTACTCTTAAGAAATTTTTGGTGGATGTGCCAATTAAAACTAAAATCTGAATGACCTAATAATTCATTGCTCTAGGATAGAAGTTTTGATTATTGCTTAAAGATGTTCACAATTAATAATATCCCAGGGAGAGCTATTTAAATTAAACAATTATGAGATCTGAGGGTACAATATATGGAGTCTAGGTTATATTTTGGGTATTCTTCTCCTTCACAGTTAGGAGGTCCACTTTAGGTTGGAAAGTTGGATTTTTTTTTAGTTATTTTTCTTTTCCATTAGTAACCAAGATGAAATAATTCCTTGCATTTGATGTTCTATTTAATGCAGCTGCCCATTTGAGCTCTGAAAATTAAGTTAGGCTTCAACTGAGCATTTTGGATCACTAATAAAACCTTAAAAATGCTGAAACACTCAAAAACGAATCAGTTGCAGCATTTCAGGTTGAAGGCTTTAATGTTTCAAAATTCTCTGCTTTTTCCTGATTTTCATTTTCCTTTACTAAGTTGGTTGGAAATCAGCTACACAATCACTTTCATTTTTGAGTCATCGGGATTTCATATTGTTCACTGATAAATAATGAGAAAATTAATTTAAATTGTTTTTTTTGCATTATAGACTGCAAAGTGGCACTTCTCACAACGTCATTTCTGCTAACATTTTTGTGTAGATATTACAGTGTGATATAGGCACTTAAACACAGAGTACCTTGGCAACTGATTTTGTTGAAGTAAAATGTTAATGATTAATTGTATTTCCATTTTAGAATAACCTCTGTAAATTTTATTGCTGAGTTTAGACTATTGACACTTTCTAATTCTAGGCTTAACTGATGTTCAAACTAAGAACTGGTATGGGGATGTTTTTGACTGTTTGATCTGTGGAAGAAATATCAAATTACTTTCTTGAGGGATGATAATACCTATATTTCTCTTGCTTACGTGGGCTCACAAACGGATGGGACTAAAGCATCCTTTGATTTTCGTATATAAGAGTGCTGCATACCTGTCACTATTGTGTGTTATTGATGAGTGAGGGAATCATTTTCTGGTTTTGGAGAAAAATATTGTCTATTCGAGTTTGTGTTATTTTTCAAAAGGGTGAAATGAAGCCAAATTTATTTCACTGCTATTATTTTTTGGCTATTAAGTAGAGGTACAAGTATTGCTTGGAGTAATGTTTTAATTTTGAAAGTATTTTCTTTCTTTTATTCCTCCTCTCCATCTAATTTCCACATTACTGAGATTCTGGTAGACAGAGCAGAAATACATCACACGGAAACCTGTAAATGTGGGCCCATTTCACTCCCCACATAGGAATATAGCAGTACGGCATCAATGTCTTTTTTTTTTAATACTCCTGAAATCATCTCAGGCTTTGTCTGAATGTGCTGCCCAGTTGTTTGATCCTTATTCCCTATTAGAAGCCTGTTCCATGGCAAAGCACAGTGGAGCTCAGTGCACCACATGGGTTTTGCCGCTTTGTTTTTCTTTGTGAAATGATCTCCAGCCATGTGTAAATGTGCTGCCCTGTCGTGTGAGGCCTGCTGCTGGCGGCGTCACTAGAACTAACATGATGGAAGCAATGTCAATACTGTATTTATCTACCCTGGACGCTAACAGTGTAATCCTTAAAGATTATGTCCATTAACATCTGAATAATGGTTGTTGGGGGCAGGGGGACAAACTGAATGATGAGAGTTCTCTGTTTGCTGTTATCAGTCACTCTTCCTTGGTTAAAATGATTAAGCTCCTATTTTTTTGTAGCATCTCCATTATGTTGGGCATTATTGATTTAAGTTTTCTCTGTGAAAAGTTTTTGTGACTTTATGGTCAGTGATTTGCCCAGATTATTATAGTAGTTTTTGCACAGCTCATTGGAAGGAAGAGTTGTGGTGCATTTCTATTAGTAGAGGTTAACACACTAGTTATTGCTGTATAGGCACATTGAATGATCCATACAGCAATAGCCACATGAACTAATTAAAAAAGCTACTGGGGGCTCCTTTGAAAGTTTGTGCCCGTCATTCTCCATTGAATGGAAAGCACAGCCTCATTAATTCATGTCAACCTGCCCGAGCACTTCTTTCCTGTAGTATATTGGAGATGTAATCTTGTGTAGAAAGCTTGGAAACTAAAACCCTTTATCAGAAGCTGTTCTATTTGACTAAACAGTTGTTATGTTGTACCATTTGCACTGCCTATTCAAAATGCCAATACATACTGTAAGTTATTTTTGAAGAGATCCATGTTGCAAAATATAATTGCAAGAAAGTCCATTTTCAATTGCTGAATGATGATGTATCACAGTTTCAAAGTGAATAATTTTTTTAAAAAAGAAAATTGTTCTCTGGAAGTAGGATCTTTCAAGCAAGTTGCTATTGGAGCAAGTTGTTCCTATTACAGACTAGACACTTGTCCTCTTCTGCAACCTAGCAGAAATCTACTTCAGGGGGTTTCACCTTCTAACCCCTTGAGTGCCAATAATTTGAATAACGTTCAAATTCTAAGCACTCTAGTAGGTTGGCATGGATTGCAGACCCCAGGATTTAATGAAAGCCCACAGGGCACATTCTCTTCTGTAAAAGAGTATCATGTGTAGCCTGTCATGGAATGACCAAAAAGTAAGATTCTGTGGAAGCTGCTGTTGAACAAAGATAGAGGTTGTGGTTATTCTGGACATTTAATTTGGAAGTTTATCAGAGAATGCATATTGAAGTTCAGAATGGTGACTAGGGATTCTCTGTGGTTTATCTTGTTTCATCTTAACTTAAAACAGTCTCTGCATCCATGGAGAAGAATCTACCAGAGGCTATTTAAAATGAGGGTGCGCACTCTGTGATCCAGTCTTGTAGAGTAACTGGATATTGATGAATGCATTTTATGTTGCAAGATTTCTTTGGACATTCATTTTTAAAGAAGGGTTTGTGTGCAGTTTTGCACTTTTATTCCTTTTTTGTAAGGGATTATTTTGATAATGATAAGAACTATATAACATCCAGTCTCCTTTCATTTTCCACAGTTGAAAGGTCCAAATCACAACAGATGAGAACCTCAAGTACCATTCGACGCACCTCATCCCTAGACACTATAACAGGACCATATCTCACAGGACAGTGGCCACGTGATCCCCATATGCATTATGCTTCATCCATGAAAGATAAATCTACACAGGTAAAGTGAAAATTGATTTCAGTTTTTATTGTAATGTACTTTGTTATCATTTTATATTATTGGTCTGTTCTTTGACCATCATTTGTTGTCCTTTTGAAATACAGATTCCATCATTAATTGGTGCTTTCTTTTCAAGTGTCTGTTCTTGCAGAGCTACTTGTTCTCAGTCAGTAAATGCAGGCTGCTGTGGGAAAGCATCAGGTCCAAAGGAAATAAGACTTGCTATGTTGTGACATATGAGTGATGGAGGTTTTGTGTTGCAGAGAGGGATAATAAATCAAATATGAAGAAATGGCGGAGCAGACTTGAGGGGCCGAATGGCCTAATTCTGCTACTATGCCCTCTGGAAAAAGCTTTGCTTTTTGTTTTATGAGGTCTGTTGAAATCTAATTTTGTTGGGATTTTTTTTTTGAAAGTAATTTTAAAACTATGTATACTTTGTGTTCCTCTTTTTGCAGCAGTACGTGCATCTGCACGTGTTCTCGCTCTCTCTCTCATACATATATACATGTGTGTGTGTTTGTGTTATGATTGTGGGGCAGAGATTTGATAAACCAGCGGGCACAGACTTTGTTTTAGTTCAGCCTAGCGCTGACGTAATGGCAGTGGAACTGCCTGGTACTATTGGGGCCCTGGGGAGGTGGGGGCCGTGGACTGTCCATACTTTCCAGGAGGGGAAGAGTGTAGGGGAGCAGGCCGAATCGCAAGTGGAGTCTCCCATAGCTGGAGACTTAAAAGACAGGGTTTTGTCGTTTCTGCTTAGCGAGGGGAAGGAGTGGTCCGATTTGGAAATGTCTATTCAGTCCCCGTTCCCCAGTGAGGAGGGAGAATTCTAAGCTAGTATCTGCCCTTATCTCTCTGGTGAATAAATGGAAAAATGCCCAGGTTCAAAGTCCCGGCAATTTTAGGCTCCGCCTGTTCTCAGGAACAAAGCCCACCCCTGAGGGGGAAGAGGAGTATGAGACTTGGGTGGAGCAGACCGCTCTGTTGTTAGATGAGTGGCAGTGCTCTGATGATGTAAAACGACAGCGATTGGTTGAAAGTTTGAGCGGGCGGGCTGCTGACGAAGTGAGAGCCGTAATGGCACAGAACCCCCTTGCCACATCTGCGGCCTACATGCAAGCACTAGAAAAGGTGTTTGTGCGACGGGAAGCCCAATGGAGCTCATGACGGGGTTTCAGAACATGTGTCAGGAGAAGGGGGTGAAGCTTTCTGCCTAGATCTTTCGGCTAGGGAGGCAGCTAAATTGTTTGTGGCGCAGAGAGGCCATTCAGTTGGCTGAGGTGGATCAGTTAAGGATGGACCAAATAGCGAAAGACGCCCAGTCCCAGAACCTGATTGCTTGGGGTCTCCGACTGTCTCATAAGATGTGCCCCCCTCCCTCTTTTGTTGAGCTGATCAGAGAAATACGAGAGGAGGAGAGGGCATTGGAGGCGCGGGAGGCCTCCGTCAGCAAGGTACAGTCCTTGGTAGTGGTCCCCTGCAGTGAAGTGACCACGGATAGCCTGTCCCGGGGAGTGGTAGAGAAGATTGTGGCAGAGTTGAGAACTGAGATGTCCCTGTTGTTATCAGCGGGTATGATCCCCCACCCGCCATATGATGGAGCTGATAGGGAGGCGGATCCTCCAAGGGGACAGACTGTGCAGAGTGCTGCTAGCAGCCAGGCTCCCGCGAGAAGGGGAACGGCCGGTATTGTCTGTTATAACTGGTGAAGAGGGACACTTCAGGCAGGAGTGTGAACAATGGGAAACCCCTCAGAGAGTGAGCCCCCGGGTACCTAAGCAGGGTGAGTCGCTGGGAAAGCTTAAAAGAGACCCAGTGAGGGGATGGCCTGGCGAATTGGGGGGAACTCATTCCCAGCAATATATCAATATATAAAAGGAAAAAACATATTCCTGAAGGCTTAGTGGGACCATGCTCCAGTGTATTGCTACAGATAGAGGGTATTTATGCTAGAGCCATACTCGACACAGGGTCACAGGTCACTTTGCTGTGCCGTTCGTTTTACAACCAGTATTTGACACATTTACCGTTGAAGCCACTCAGTGCACTAGAGCTCTGGAGTCCTAATGCGGGTGATTATCCGTACGATAGTTATTTGTCAGTGAAGCTGGAGTTTTCGGAGGCCGATGTGGGAGTGGCTGAGGCCCTTGATACATTAGCGCTGGTTTGTCTGGATCGTTTGAGAGGGGTGGAGTTTCAATTCTTGTGGGGACAAATAGTCCTACTGTAAGGAGGCTAATGGGAGCATGCAAGGAGAGAGCTGGAGAGAACTTTCTGAAGACATTGTCCGTTCACCCGGTGTTTCGAGCTGCTTTCGAGGAAGTGCGTGGCCACATTGGGCTGGATAGTGAGCTTAGATGAGGGACTGTGTGGTTCACCCCGTCCAAGTCCATCGTGTTATGGCCCGGGGAAGTAGTGAGAATGATGGAAAATCCCAAATTTCCTGGAATGCCCAAAGGTGAGGCCCTCTTGGTGGATGTACCGGAAGACCACAGTGAGGAATCAGGATTTCCTGCTGGGGTACTGGTGAGGCCCGAACTGTAGAATCCTTCGGTTGTAATGGCAAACAGGATGGCAGCAATTGTAAGGAACACTATGAAGAGGGAGGTCATCTTCAAGCGGGGGATGCCTCTGGCGCATCTTTTCCTGGTGACGGTAATGTCAAGTGTCCCTGTGAGACAAGCTGGGAGAAACTATCCGCAAAAGGGGGAAAGTTGACAGCTGAGTCATTCAACTTTGGGGATTCCCCATTACCTATGGGTTGGAAGAGGATGTTGATAGAGGGGATGTTGAAGCCGGAAGGTGTCTTTTCCACTGACGAGTTTGATGTGGGTTGTTCCAAGAGCACTCGTCCCACTATCCAGGTGACCGAGGACACTCCGTTCAGAGAGAGGTTGTGGCAACTGGTCCCTGCAGAGGTGGAAGACGTTCGGCAGCATTTGCGTAGGTTGAAGAGTTCAGAAGCCCCTATGCGTCCCCAATAGCAGTGGCCAGGAAGAAGAATGGGAAGGTATGGATGTGTTGTGGATTATAGGACTCTGAGCAGACGTATCGTCCCCAACCAGTATACAGTCCCAAGGATTGAAGATGCACTGGTCTGTCTGAGTGGTTCAGTGTGCTGGACTTGAGGAGTGGATATTATCAGATCCCCATGAGTGAGGCTGACAAAGAGAAGACGGCATTTATATGTTCACTGAGATTCTCCCAGTTCGAAAAGATGCCCCAGGGCATATCGGGAGCCCCTGCAACCTTCCAGCATGTTATGAAGAAGTAGACGAGGGGGTATGGAGGATGCAAAGAATCAGGAGACCACTGGATAGGCTGGCCTACATAGCACTGGGGGAACAGTGTGGCCCCTGCTGCTTTGGGGAGCTATGTCACTGCCTTTTACACCTGGGTTGGACTTTGTGCTTTGCATGAAGGGTTGGCAAGCGATCTTATTGTCATGAGGACATGACTAAATTTGGTGGGCGGGAAAGTGTAACACCCTGGGAAAGCTTTTACTGCTAACATAATGGTCTTTCTGTAGAAGCAGTGTTTGGGTTATTGCTAGAGATAATGGGGGCTTTGGAATATGCGCCATCCAATGAAGGGAGTGTTTTTTCTTGTTGTGTGCTTGAGACCGAGGTGATCTGGGTCTTTTGTTCGGTGGAAGATGGAGAGAGAAAATGCCAGAGCAGAGAGGTCGTCGACACCAGAAAGGAGTGTTCTTGGAGTGGTACCGGGAGTCGACGAACCCTGGGGAAATCGATGGAGTACCAGCAGAACCGAAGTTATGAGCTCCAACTTGTGCCCATTAGACTGTTCCATTAAAATGGGCCGTCTTCTTTTAGTTTTACTTGACTAACCCTTTCGTCAAATTAAGAATTATAAAGCTAAATTGTTTAGTTGGATATGGTGTACTGTCTGATATTTCATGGTACGATTTGTAATAGGGTGATACATTGTGCAGCATCCACACAAACAGGAGGTTTTGCACCTCAATCTCACCCGTTTGGTGGGGCCAGAGATTGTCTTCCCCAGACTTACACAGCCGACAGAACCGGAGGGTTACAGATATGACTCAGTCTGCCAGCATGCTGTAAGAGCTGCAGATCAGACAAGGATCCATTTGAATTTTGCCTTGAGCCTTAACTCAATTTAGTCGAGGCCCTTTGGAGATTAACTTTATTCATATCAAGCAATACCATTGTTATATTTCAACGGTGGTGGTGGTTTTTGAGATTGTGTTCCTGGTTTTCCCAGTACACTGGAGAGTCCATGTTGGAAGCCTGTTATGCCTGAATCAGTTGTGCCCTTGTTAAGGAACGGGTTTGCCTACAAGGCTAGACTAGGATTTTGGTTTGTCCTGCGCAAGAGTAATTCGGTTATCGGACAGCTGTTATTTTTGTGGGTAGATCATTTTCATTCACCTTCCAGATCTGGTTGTCCCACAATTTGTGACTTTTAAATAATTTAGATAAACAGCCTCAAGTGTCTTTTAATTGTTTAGGACTTTGAAATTTAGGAAGCCCCTTTCAACTTGAGGAACATTTGAGGTGGTCCTTTTGATACTGGTTGAAAAGATATTCTTTCCACCCGAATGGATTTTGGGGCCTTTGACCGCTATAATGAGTTGATATCTTCAGTAGCTTGTAAATAGTACTTGGATTCCATAATTGGATCAAATAAAAATAGTCATTACCTCTTCTATAATATGTATTTATGATGTTGACAATTGATTTCTGTAGTATTACAACCGAAATTGACAAATTGTAGATCTAAACTCCTTGAAACAGATTCTGCTTGCTTGCAGATGAGGACCTGTGTCTAGATTATTATAGGAGCAATTTGTTCCAATATATCCTTGGTTAAAAGATCCTATTACAAAAAGCAATTTTCTTTTTTTAGTTGATTGATGTCAAAACTGTTTGGGAAATTTCCATTATACATTTCAGAAATTGCATTTCAAGTTGCCCTATGAAAAATATTAAATTAGATTACTTTTGCCATGCTCTTGAAAATTTTTCCTTGCCTGAATGCCCACCTAACGTTTAAAAAAAAAAATCAATTGTGGTGTGATGAACTGGACTGTGGTGAACTAGACTGTAAAGTGTTTTTCTTCATAGTTTGTAAGACAGACTTGTAGACTGATTTTGTGCTAACCTGAAACTATTTTTTTAAACTTACTAAATTTTACTGTATCATGTCAAACGTAAGAGAATGAATTTGTGGCTGAATGTCTTTCTCGTCCTGAGGAATAGATTTGAACCTAATGCAGGTTGGTGAATTGAAAGTTTCATATCTCTGCCTCCAAGGCTTGTAATTTATACTTTTGAAGCTGAGTACAACTTTTGTTGATATTATTGTATTCATATGGGAAGGTTTGCAGTTCACAAGGTGGATTTGAAGAAAACGTGATTAGCGCCAGTGCCATGAAATGTTGGATGCATCGAAACTATTATGTCCCTCCATATTTTTAAGCACAGCATGATGCAAGTTATTGTGAATACTGGGAATTGATGGACTCTGCAAACCACACTATTTTTATTCCAGCCTATCCAAGTGTGTGGCATGTTAGGAGCCCTGGGCATGCGCAGTAGTATCTAACATGAAGCAGAGGTCTTGATCCACTATTGAGATTTTTAATAGGACTTTCATGGGCCATTTATGCCGAAGCGCCTCTAAAGTTTGGTTTGCATGATTTTAAAGTTGATTTTAGAGCTCTCCTTTCCTCAGTTGGCCAAATCCTGTGCTGTTGCACTGAAGATAATTATGAGTTTCTTCATTTATGTTTAACTTCACTATGGGGTGACTTCCATGATAATGGGAACAGAGGTCCAAATTTTTTAGGACCTTGTTATCGACCTTTAATTGGCATTGTAACATGACTGGTTGGTTGGGTGGGTGGCTTGTGGATGTTAAGTGTAAGCCCCATTTCTAATCAGTGAGGGAGTGCTCAGAAACAAGTGTTGCCAGTTTACTATAGTGACCTTCGTTCTGGAAGTGAGGTGACATGGATTCAACAATTTTCCATGATCCGGGATATTTGTGTGCGATATTTGCTAAAGACACAAGGTAGCATTGACACGAGAAGGTTTGGGAAAGCATTAGGGTGAAAAAGCGCCTTGTTTGGCACTGGTCTCTAAAGTTGGGTCTGTTATGGTCTTGTTAATTAAGACACGTCTTGCATGCCATTATATGGATGTACTCGACATCTTGGGGGATTTATGACTGATCACATCCTGTTCCTTGTTGAGAAGGGTTTAGGTATCAGCACTAAAGCATGTCAATTAAAGAAACTAGGCTTTAAAAGAAGGGTTTATTCAGACAGTACAAATCTATAAATTGGATTTGTGCAGTACCCTGTTAGTGAGGAATCATAAACACGAGATACTGCAAATGCTGGAGGAACTCAGCAGGTCTGGAGAGGGATAAACAGTCGGTGTTTTGGGCTTAGCCCCTTCATCAGGACTGAAACGTCAACTGTTTATACCTCCTCATAGCATCAGCTGGACCTGCTGAGTTCCTCCAACAGTTTGTGTGTGTTAGTGAGAAACTGTGCTGATGTACACATCTTCCCGCCTAGATACTGTTCCTTATTTAGCTTAAAACTTTTATAATTATGGTTGTAGGCTCAACAATGTGGTTCTGTTGTCACAGACTACTACAGCCTCTTCAAACCCAGTGAAGGTGACATATATCTTCATTTGCTGTCTTATTTTGTGATCTTCCTATGATTTTTGTTTCTCCTTGCGTTTTTATTTGCTTTCTTTTTCCGTTCTATTCACTGTCTTCCACACTCTTGATTTTTATAATGCAGTGAAAATCTGAACCAATCAAATGAACACTGAGCACCAGTGTATAAAATACAACTTGCTCCTAATTGGCAATTTTGCATGTTAAACCACTTACTGCATAATTTTAAAACCGCAACATATAATGTTGCAGCTTTGCTTTTTTAATTGTCTGTGAAATCCAAGTTTGTTTTTAAGGATGAATAAAATGCATTCTGAATTTATTATTGAATTTGCATGTTAACTTAAGGGAGAGTTTGTGAAACCTATAAAAGAAGACTCCAATAAGAATGTTGCATGTAGATGTAGGGCACATTATTTCTTGTCTAGTTTCTTCCTCTTCAAAAATGGCCTTGGTGATGAATAAATACTTAATTGTGATAGTTATCAATTAATGGTTTTACATGGTTAACCTTTACAGCTGTGGAAGTAGGAAACATCCAGAGCTCTAGATATGGACTTTCAGGGTCTATCCTTCCAGATTACCCCACAGCAATGAGCTGCTTTTAAAACTGTAGCTACTGTCATAAAATGAGAAGTATGGTAGCTAATTTATGCACGGCATGCTTCCACAAACAGCAGATAAGAGAAAGCAGCAGAAGTAAGTCATCATTCAGTTTGTTTTTGGTAATGTGGCTCAGGGATAAGTATGCTCGGGATTTTATATGGTTCCTGAGCTCATTGCTTCATATAAATTAGGAACAGCAGTAGTCCACAGCCTCCGGATCCTGCTGTGAAGTAGATGATTGAAGTTTTGTGGGGCTTGTGCAAAGGACTGGGTGTATAGAATGACCTAGAATCTGTTGTTGGATCATCTTCGGCACTCCTTTTACCTCTTGAATGTTGGTATATGTCTATTTGGTCAGTGAAAAGCGCATACAAATTTCAGAACATTAATTAAGGTTGTTGGGATGTCCTGGATGGCCTACTAACATTAACTGCAGAATGCGTTTAAAGCTTTTTCGGTCAGTTCTCCATCTGACATTCAGCTTGATTAACAGGCTAATAGCCCATTGGAAGGGGAAGGAGTCAGGAGGAAGTGGATGTGAGATTATAGGAGATTGCAAATAATTTGGGGAGTTAGGTATGAGGTGGGGGAGTTCCTATGGAGATCTCTGATTATAGTCAAGGATCATCAGCTTGTGAGAAGCAAAGCTTCTCCGCTTCATTGATCTGGACCTCATTTTTGTTTTTATTTGCTGCAATGCCTGACTCCTGGCAAATCTTTTTTTGCAGGTTGAAATATGATTAAAATGGTAAAAACTCTTACAAAGCCAATTTGTAGTCTTGCCTTGGTAAAATTGGTGGCAGGGATGGGAAGTAGCTTCAGATAGAAATGAACTGAGATCAGGTTTAATGTTTCAGGAGTTTCCCTTCTCCTGTTGCTCTATACGGATTACCAATAAATATACTTAATCCCAGTCGCAAATGACATACTGCAGTAGCTGGCAGTTTGGTCAGTTGTATTTGGTGATGGATCAACAATCCAGATTGACATTGGAACCAATTATTTTAAGTTAACAGAGTATGTAATTGCATAGCTACCTACTGATCTAAAAACTGAAACTCAAGATCAAAGACTGTTTTGTATAAACTTAAAGCTAACAAAAGAATGCAGAGCATTCTGGCAATTCTTCTGTGTTCGGCTCACTCATATTGTGAGTGAGGGCTTGCTTGCAACTGAGAAATTGACTGTATTATGTAAAATCTTCCAAAAATTCTTAGATTCTGGTGATCTACTCGTTGGTTGGAAAGGTACTCATGTGGCACCCCTCTTCAAAAACAGAGGTACAAAGCAGATAAACAATAGGTGCGTAGTTTAACATTTATTTTTGGAAAAATATTAGTTAATTAAGGAAGTGAGAAGAGCATATTTGGAAAATTATGACATGAAGAGAAAATGCATTTGGCAATTTTATTAAGAGTTTTGTGAAGTCTCAATCCGAGAAGATAGTGGAGAAATAATAGGTGAATTGTACTTCCAGAAGACATTTGACATGGTGCTGCACCAAGAGTTAAGTTGTGAGATAAGAGCTCATGATAATAGTGATTAAAATATTGGTATGGATCTTCTCTAGCATGTCCATTCTTATGTTTGTCAAAATTCATCCTTATAAATAAATCAATTATGTAACTATTCAAGGCAAGTTTGTACCAAAAGCATAATAAGATGTAAAATAAAAATGCCAATGTGTGATTATGAAATTGGAATATCAAGTTAACCCAGAAGGGATTCAACATTTGTACTTAACAAGTTCAAGTCACAAGAACATGGTATTTTGACCAGAGTAAAAGATTGGCTGACAGGCAGAGAGCAGTGAAGATTGTTATGGGGGTCATTTATTCACTCAGCAACCTATGACCAGTGGGGTACCACAGAGATCAGTGCTGTGACTGCAACAGTAACATGTATACTGCTGACTTAGAAGAAAGTGGATGTTTTGGGAGCTAAATTTGCAAATGGCACAAAAATAAATAGGGAGGCAAATTGAAGGGAAAATGTTGGCTAAGTGAGTGTTATGTGGGGAAAATGTGAAATTGTTCATTTTGGAAGGAAGAACTAAAGAACAAAGTATGATTTAAATGGAGAAAAATTGCACAAAGAGATTTGGAAGTTCTTATGCATAAAATACAGAAAGCTAGTACACATGCAGCGCGTGGGAGTGAAGTATAATGGAATGGCCTTTTCTCAAGGAGATTAGAGTATAAAAGGAGGGAAGAGTGACTGCAACTGAACAAAGCACTAGTGAGACCATTTATAGTGTGTGAACAATTATAGTCTTCCTTTTTTAAGACATAAATTATTTCATGAGATGTATTGGGGAAGGTTCACTAGGATTATCTTGGGTGTGGAGAGTTTTTCCTCAAGGAAAGGTTTATCATAATGGTTCTGCTTCTATCCTTGCATTCTGCAATTTCCCACTGAAGACCCACTGTGCTTGTAGTGTATGGCATTAAAATCTTTACAGATCCCAAAACAGGGAAAATTTGCCACATTAGTTACAGTTTCATGGTTTGAGCCTAGTTGGATTGGGGTGGAAGAGGGCGTTTGCTCTCTAATGAGAATGCTATAAATATGTAAATGCAATATTCTGAGTGCAAAGTTACAACTTTTTTCATTATTCACTCATTCAGGAAGTTTTACAAATGAGTAAGTAATCTATCTCAACCATTTCTTCATTTTGTCTGTCACCTTTGTCTCTGTTGCACACTGTATGGGCACACTGGGTTCTTGTTACCCACCCCTAGAAAATCAGTTTAAAATTTAGATGTTTTTTTCCTCCAACTCTGTCAGTTTCTATTTCATGCCATAGTTTTTCTATCTATCTTTTTAACAAAGGTGTTGTTCTGTATTTGATGTTAGTGGCTTTATTTATGTGTGAAGCTTGGTAATAAGTACCAGCTGTAACTGGATAACTAGTGCAATGGCATTCCTAATGACTTCCTTGCCATCTCGCACTTTTCTCTTTCACAAAGCCCGCAGGGACGTTGGAGCCTCTTGTATTGTTGCTACTGATATTTTCGTATCGTCAGAATCCATTCTGTGTTCTGATGGTGTATGCCATAACAATTTATTAGGGCATTTACTGGGAAGTCCTGCATAATTAAATTGACTTTGAAAGATGGGCATTGTCACAATATAACTTACATTCTCAGTGAGAGTGTTGTTACATAATGTGATCAATGTGTTTTGGTTAAAGTAGGGTAAATTTTGCTTAGATGGTTGTTAGGAATTTGATAAGGTGGTCAGACATTGGTCTTGTAGGCCATATGTCAACAGAGATGTTCCTCTCCAAGCCCAGTAACAGGCCATCGGTATTAATTTTGTTTGAACACACATTAAAAATTTCTGTAGGGATGATGCTGTTTATTTTTGTTTTTAAAGCTAATGGCTTAGCATAATAGGGACAAGAAATGGGTACAAATCAAGCCCAAAAAGGTAAGACAGAAAGCTTTGTCTTGCACAAATTCGTTTGACTGGCATTGACAGTATTTTCTAGTAAGCACATTCTTGAATGAATGACTACTAATTTAGCACTAATGTCTGATCTACTGAGATTACTTTGAGAAAAGTTGGAGTTGCAGGGACATAAAGCAGTGTAAAAGGCCCTCATCACCCATTTTTACATGCATCCCATTTTATTTTGCTCTCAATACCTGCCCCCCCCCCGCCACCTACCCCAGAATCCTTTGCCAGCACATGGGGTGCAATTTACAGTGGTCATTTAACTTATCAGCCTGCAGCTGGAGAACCCAGAGACAGCTCGTGATCACAGGGGAATGTGCAAACTCCACATACCGCTGGATTTCAGGACTGGACCTGGATGTGGATTCTGATGCAGCAGCTCTACTCAATGTGCCACTGTTTAGAATGAAGCACAGCAGATAGTTCATTTGGAGATGTTCTCATCAGACTGAGGGCCAAAGTGGAAGCTCAACCATTTAGTAATGTAATGTTTGTTTTGTTTTAACCTCAGTCCTACTTTCCTGTGCAAACCCCATTTCCTTTGTTGTCCCTGATATTCAAATATTTAATACTGTTTGTCTTGAGTATATTGAATGATGAAGCCTCCACATTCCTCTCAGTTAGACATTTCCAAGGAGTCAGGACTTGTTGATGGAAATATTTCTTTTCCTTTCAATAAGGAATGGGACCCCTTAGTTTGAAACTGTGATTCTTGTTTTTAGACAGCTAAGCCAGGAGAATCATCATTCATGTATTTACTGTATCAAGCTCTGTTCTTTAAAACAGAATGTACAGGAGAAATCAAGTGGCGGGACAGCTACTGACTGTCTCTTACTCCACGGCATGGGCTCAGTGGGCTGAAGGGCCTGTTTTGGCATTGTATCTTCCTAATCTCTGGAGCGATCACAACTTTCAAAAGTTGCTGTCAATCGGTCATCCATTTTGGTAATTCATTGAAATATTGGTTGTGTACATTTATAATGGATTAAGTTTTCCCAAGGGGGAATTAAATCTCCATCGTTAAAATCTGAGGTCTGATTAATTTCCACTCACTGGCTTTGGTACTTGGCACAACCGAGAAAGAAAATGGGCCATTATGAAATCAAAACTGTGTCCAATGGATCTTGATTTCATGTCAAGTAGAAGATGAGTAATAACTTAATTTAGCAGGAAATGATGTGTTAATTTGTCCCCCATCAATTTTTGCCCTGCTGCGATTATGATCCTTGCAGGCGTTTGGCTGATCTAACCTGAGAGGGCATTCTTCATCTTGAATTTCTGATATGCATGCCTACAAACTAGTTTGGCCGTCTTGGTATTTCGGGCTAATTTGCTCTGGCCTAACTGTTTACATTTCCAGCATGATTTGTGGATTAGCTGTCAGGAAAGGAATTCCCTCCTCTGCTCAATGGCACTGAAGCCGGTTGTACTTTTGCATCTTTAATCCTGTCTGGGATTAATGAAGGGAAGATAAATTGGGTATTAGATTTGGAACTTGCTAATCATTGTAGCCTAGCTACTCAGTGCATATGTGCAAGCAATAGACAAGTCACTTGATTGCCATTTTAGCTTAAGCCTTTATTTATATTAAAAGCAATCTCTTAGTTTAACTCATAAATTAAATTAAGCCTTATACCAAAAATATCGTAAGTTAATATTTGTTGATAAAACACTCTTCTTAAAGCACGAATAATTCTAAACTGGTGTCAAACTGATCTGAGATGCCCCTTTGACTTGCTTCGTCCAAATTGGAAAGAAATGGAGTGATTGTAAGTAAGGATAGGACCTGCTTGTTTTGTGCTTCTGTCTCTTCAGAGATCTTTCAGCTGTTTTTGAAGATTCCAAATTACTAATTTCTTTATGTTGAATGATTCTGTCCTATTAACAGATCACAAATCATAATCTTAAAGCATTTATAGCTGCAGCTACTAAATTGTCAGTTTAGGAGCCTATTTTGTTTTCAAAATATCCTGGTAATCTGATGTTCCTTGCGTATTCGTTCTTTTCCAGAAATGGCATTGGGGTGTCAGTGGACAATACGGCTGGCAGGGGGAATGGGTAATGTGGTACTTGCTCTGCAAATTAAAATTGAGCTTCAGGGTGATTTTTGATCATTTAGAGCAAATTTAGAATGCATTTTCCAGCTTTACATTGAACAAAGGCAGTACACACTGAGATAGACTGCATTACTTAGTGTACAAGCATAAATAAGTACTACTTTGATCATTTTTGCTCTTACTGGTGTGCATAAGCAAAACTGAGTTTCTGTGGAAGTTTTACAGTTTTGGTTAGTTTTCTATTAGCAGTTAAATGGTGAACATGAAAAGATAATTCCTCTTTTGAAGCAACTGTGTCAATAGTATCTCTGAATGTATGTGGGACAAAATAATCTAAGACACACTATATTTCTAGCTCTTGCAAACAAAGCACAAAGTGAATCAGTTGGGTTAATCAGAGTAATGGAATACTAAGTAATTGAATAAATTGAAACATATGAAATGAGAAACCTGTTCTGAAAGATTTTCTTCATTAGCTGTACTTAAATAATTGTTTGGTGGAGCCAAGATAGACTTAGAACCATAGAACATTACGGTACGACTTGGCCATAATATTTTAGAAATCAATGGTCTGATTTGTGTGAAGGGACTTTGGTGATTAACCTATCTCAATTCAAGGTCAAGGTAATATTGCAGAAGCATTTTCAGATTGCTGGGTGTAAATGCCATGTAAGGCTTTATGCACACTGGATGAAATCACAGGTTATTATACAAGCGACTTAAATTGAATATTTTTCTTTGGTGTGGTATTAAAGAATTAATGTTATTATTACAACCTACCCTCCTCGTAGGATGATTTGCCTGTTGCTCAGACCCTCCTGGTTCAGTGGATTGATGACATAATGAAACAAGAAGGCTGGAAAATGATCTTTTTTCCTGAGAGAATGATTGTCATGCAGAGTAAAGATGGTTTAATATAAAATTCTTAAACTTATAAGCACATAATTTGACAAAATATATTGTTAGCAATTTACTTCCTTTAATTTTAAATGTTCAGTTATTTTCAAGCTTGTATTCTGGAATGTTGCACGTTGAATTATAAACTTCCCTTGGGATCAATAAAGTATGTCTATCTATCTATTTATCTATCTATCTATCTGTTTTTGTCTATTTTGCATTTGATACTGAAATTTACCTAGTGTATGGGCTTTGGAGATCTGGCATGGTGGCATATGCTTCCCATTTGATACATGATCATGGACGCCTACATTATCTTTCAAATGCCAGGGGAGCGTCAAAAAGATTTAAAGATTCACATTTGCTAGTTAGGTAGATCTTGGACTTTGGCAAGGTCGAAAGAGTGGAGTTTGAAATGTAAAATTCGTCTCTGAATTATGAATATATATTTAAAATTAATCCCTTTCAAGGAAGGGAGCTAAATCTGACTTTTACTGGAGTTGAGAAGTGAATTTATTTTATAAATTTGTAATTCAAAAATTTGTATATTTTGAGAGAATATTTAATTTTTTTTTACTACGGTTCTCATATGATATAATGTATCACTGTCGCTCTGAATAGGTAAACTTGGTTAATTTAATTTTCAAACTTTCTCAAAGGAAGCATCTTTTAAAATGCTTACAGTGTAGACTGCAATCTGATACTAGAGGACAGCAAAAATACTATGGACTTTGGTGTCAGGAGATATTCATTCTTCCTATTAAGTAATTTGAAATTCAGTATATTCTTTTCCTTGTATATTGGTACTTTCCAATTTGAAAGGGATGTATTTGGTTAACTGAATTATTTCATTACAGGATGGTGTAAACTTATTTATGAATGAACAAGTACACGGGTGGGCATAGTTATTGGCTGGTTGGATGGTGTCGCAACTGCAGCCTTGCACACAGCATCAGTAAGACCAGTCAGCAGTGAAAAGGATGAGCAGTTTCAAGCAGTGTCCGCATCTCTGAAAAGATCTATGCTGGGACTACACAATTGATGGAATTATGAAGGAGCATGCCAGAGGCTGTAATCCATTAGGAGGTTGAGGAGTTAGCAAATTTCTACAGATGTACCGTGGAGAACATTTTGATTGCATCACCGTCTGGTATGGAGGAGCCACTGCACTGGATCAGAACAAGCTGCAGAAAGTTGTATACTCAGCCAGCTCCATCATGGGCACTAGCCTCCTACCATTGAGGTCATCTTCAAAAGGTGATGCCTCAAAAGGACAATGTTCATCATGCAGGAACCTCATCTCCCAGGAAATGCCCTCTTATTACTAAGGTCAGGGAAGAATCACAGCAGCCTGAAGATACACACTCAATGTCTCAGATACACCTTCCTCCCTTTACTGTCAGTTCACTATTGAACACTACCTTACTATTTTGCTCTCTTTTTACATGGCTTATTTATTTTTTAAGATATTTTGTATTGTAACTTTTTAAAAAAAATGTATTGCACAGTACTGCTGCTGCAAAACAACAAATTTCACCACATATATTGGTAATAATAAACCTGATTCTGGTTTAGAGCTGTTTTAGATGAGGAGCCTTCACTGATCTCAAAAATTGTAAAATGGTTTGGAAAATGTTCCAAACTTTTTTTTGCTGGAAGTTTGAAAAATGTCAAATGATCTCTTTATTTAAAAGTATCGGTTCCATACCTGGGGTGTGTAAACCAGATGCTAGGTCTCAGAGCATTGCTGACGGGAAACCCACAGCTGATGGGCTGTGCATTTGTCCCACTTGTACAAGTTCAAGATATAAATCCTCTCTTACCAGTCTGAATTTCGTGTAGCATCCCAGCCAATAAGTCATTGGCTAGAAGAATTATTTAAGTCGGAAACATTCCAGATCTGCTTTGATATGTTGACTTTGTTCTGCCCATTGTTTCAGTAATACTGTATGAGTCAATAGTTTAGTAATCAAAATTGCTCTGCAATATTCTGGCACAGACATCCTGAAGAGAGCAAGTCATTGCCTCCACCCCCATTAAGTATAACCAGAATTAAATTGAATGAGTTCATTGTCATTGTCATTCTCTTCATGGCAGCATGCACATCATTTCTTGAGGAATAAATGCTTTTGTTAGTTATTCCTCTTCCTTAAATGTAGGCCTAGCTTCATAATTGATACCATCCTCTGGAAACATACGTTTGGCTGCAGGTTATGTCTTCCCGCGATGTTTTCCAGATCTAAGGTGCCTTGTCAGCTCTGTGGAAAATAAAACAATCAGCAATTCTTCAGATTTGCTGTTATTGAAGATGATTGTGGTCAGGGTACCTTTGTCCTTTCCCCATATTGTACCATTGAAATGTATGCAGCTTGAAGTTGGCATCAACTAACTTGTGAGCAAGAAAGTTATTGTATCCCGAATGGTTTAAGATGGTGCTGCTGAGGTGAGCGACAACTTACTGGTGGTTTTCAAAGCAAGGAAAACAATTAAATACTTTATTATTAACACTTTTTCTCTGGAAAATTGTGGTAAACGATCATCGCATACAATGAAGAGGTGAGTGAAGGTAGGCTGAGTCGAGGGTCGATGTGTGCGGGTGTGACACAGTCAGAACAAGGTCAAGGCATATTTGAGACGGGGTTGGGGCGACTGAGTGGTGTGAGAAAAGTCGGAGTGGAGGAGATTCAGAGCTCGTCTACCTAACCTGAGAATGAGGTTTGATTGATCCAAGTGCCAATTTGGAAAGGGTGGGTATGGGCCGAAACGTGACAGCAGGGTCCAGGCCCAGAGTGTATTGATGCAACAGGGCCCAGGTCTTGGAGTGAGGAATGATCTGATGTTTGAACAATTTAAGCGCGGGGCCAGATGGATTGAAAAAGCAATGTTGGGACCAGAGGTGAATGTCGGTCCGGTTCTGTTTGCTACTCCTTGACGTCTGCTGTGCTTTTCACTGCACTGAGACTGAGGCTGTGGGCCTGCTCCGTGTCTATGGGCTCTGTGACATTTACTCTGCTGTGTGCTGAACTGCAGCTGAGGCTGTGGGCCTGCTCCGTGACTATGGGCTCTGTGACATTTACTCTGCTGTGTGCTGAACTGAAGCTGAGGCTGTGGGCCTTCTCCGGGCTCTGGACTCCATGTCTGTGGGCTCTGTGACATTTACTCCGCTATGTACTGAACTGAGACTGAGGCTGTGGGCCTGCTCCGGCTGCTCCGGGCTCTGTGTCTGAGGAGTCACTTTCGTTCTAAATGCTTTTTGTTTGCTTTTATTGTTTGCGTGACTTGTTTTTCTTCCTCTACCTCTCTCCACCCTCTTCCCTCCCCCCTCCATATTGGGTGTTTTTGATCTTTTGTTTTAAATGGGTTCTTTTGGGTTTCTTGTTTAGGGCTGGCTGTAAGGAGATGAATCTCATGGTTGTATAATGTATACATACTTGGGTAATACGTGTACTTTGAGCATCCTATTTACCAGCTTTGGCAGCAATTTCAAGTTGAATTGATACTTCTATCCTCTGACTAGAACAGGTTTTAGGGTTATATTTTAGGACACTGGTTGATCAGGGTTTGCCATCTTGTGATGCTTGGAATGATTATTACGTGCCTCAGCCTAAAAGTAGAACAGCAAACTCGATAAATTGAGAAGGCATTGTATAATGCTATGTTAGTTTTTTTTTTGAAGTCCAATTACGGGTGCTTTGAAGCTTCATGTTCTTGCATCCAAGCACGCTACTGTGCATATTCCTTTGCTTCCCCTCACATTTCCCTTTTGAAATATCTGGCTTTTGGATGCCTTCTCACTCTTATTATACAGTGTTTCAGGTTGTGGAGTCTCAAAAAAAGAGCAGAATACTGTACGTTGCTCATTAGGAGGTTGAATCTTGTGTGAATTAAATTAATGAGCTTTCGAGGCAAAATTAAAAACAAGTTGGCATTTAAGATGCTCCCTGCCAAAAGATATTTACATGAAGTCAAATTTATTTTCAGAGCCAAGGCATCCACTATTACCAGTTTTTTCTTGTACGTAGGAATCATAGAGGAAAACCTATTTCAGCTAGTGTAGATCGCAGCAGTGGTAATTTCTGAGTGAAATTGTGAGCACCGGGATATTGGTCCTGAGGTTCTGTATATTTTATTATATCTATTGTTTCTTTCCACATCCATTGTACTGTTGTTGTCAGAAGTCTTACACTGCCTTGAAATATAAATCGGAGCTTTAGGATAGAGCCGATGACCATCACTGAATACAGCACCAGAGCTAGGCAGCATACATCGTGCTACACGGCTGCATTTGTGTCCATCTAAAGGGACAACCTGCTGACACTGACTGAGCAGCTTCAGACTCCTTAAACACCTCCCAAAATTTACAGAATGTGATTAAACTGCAAAGGATGATTTTTTTTTTCAGTTACTTGCTGTTATGTTTTCTAACTCCAAAACTAAGCAAAGGAAAAACACGGGGAGCCCAGTGATAAACACGTATACTTCATTTATACTTTAGTGAGGCATGCACTTATGCCTTTCACGTACTTTTACTTACATTATAGAGACGCGCGTGCGTGCGTACACACACACACAGTGCCACCGCCACCCCCCCACACCCACACCCTAATACAATCACTATATCACCTTGGGGTGGTGGGTCATCTGCTTGGCAGGTGAGACGTGGGTGTGAAACCATCTCTAGTTCTGAGGCCTTCTCCTTGGTGGCTGTAGGTGTGGTTGAGAAGTGCAGGACTCTGCTCTCCTCAACTGATCGCTCTGTCGTCTCCAGATGACATCAGACACAATCTCCCCTGTGTAGGAGAGGGGTCCAATTCTGTCCTTAATCTTTCCAAGTAGCACTTTTGATTGCCTCTGTCATCTCTCCTATGACTGCTTGTCCAGGAGTGAAACATCAAAAATCTTTGTTTGGGGAGCACAAGAGATGACCCAGGAGCAGCATAGTTGGTGAGTTGTTGATTGTGGCATGTGCTGCATTGTGATATGCAAGGAGAAAACTGGTAAGCTTCTGATTCAGTGTTGAGAGTGTGCTGCTGACATTGCTGGCAGTGCATTCTTTAGCCTCTGAGCAAATCTTTCCACTAAGCTGGGTGGTATGGTGCAGATGTAATGTGTCGTATTCCGTTCATTTTCAGGAATGACTGAAACTTTCCTGCAGCAAACTGTGACTGACTAAGTGTTCTGGAACGCCAGTCCTTGAGAAATAGATTTTCAGCACATCAGCGGAGCGCAAGGCTGTCGTGGAGGCTATTGGGAACACTTCTGTCTGCTTTGTAGCTGCATCCACTACTGCCAAGAAATTCGTGCCCATGAATGGTTCGGCAAAACCTACATGAATATTTCGCCAGGACAATGCAAGATATTTCCAGGGATAGAGAGGCACTGCTTTTGGCACCTTCTGGATGTGTTGGCATCCCGAACGGTGCGTGGCAAGCTGTTCGCTCTATCCCAGGCTACCAGACAAATCTAAGAGCCAATACTTTTATTTTAACGATGCCTGGATGACTGGCATGTAGCTCTTTCAACACTTTAGCCCTCAGCTTGGATGGTACAACAAATCTCAATCCCCACATAAGGCAATCCCCGTCAAAGGCAAGTTCATCCCAGTACTGGTAAAAATGGAACTGGAATTTCTGCTGCACATTCCAGCCATTTTTGGCGTCCATGTAGATCTGAGACAGTTGGGGGTCTTTCTGCTTTCCTCTTTTATCACCTCTCTGCAGTAATAGGAAGACCGTTGATTGCATTAGGGAGAATAATTGAAGAGGAGTGTATGCTCATAAATTTTTCGGGTGTTTTCTTTTCCAAGGATAAATGGGACAATCCATCAGCAGTTCCATGATTATTTGTTCTCTTGACTTCGATCTTTTGATTGTGTCCTCCAAGAAACAGAGCCCATCTCTCCATTTGTGCTGCTGCTGTTAGTGGAACAACCTCCTGTGGGTTGAAATTGAACTGCAATGGTTGATCATCAGTAATAAGGGTAAACTCTCTCACGTACAAGTTCTGGTTGAGGTGTGTCCTTTGGCATCAGGGCATCCACCACTGCTTGAATTTTCTCAGCAAACTTGTGTAAACCTTGTGCGCCAGTGGGGTGACCACAGTAAGTGACACTTGGTTTAAAGAATTCACATTTGTTGCATCATGCTCTGAGCCCATAATCATCTAATATTTTGAGCTCTCTAGAGATTTTGGAGATCTTGTTCCTTGTTATCCACACTGGTAACAATGATATTATCAAGGTAACACTGACTGTTTAGGTAGCCTTGTAACACCTGGTCCATAGCTTTCTGCCACAGTACAGATGCAGATGATACTCCAAAAATAAGCTTATTACAGTGATAAAGTTCTTTGTTTATGGTGAGAAACATTTTGGACTCTTCTTGCGTCTATATCTGTAGATAGGCCTCAGTTAAGTCTACCTTTGATTCCACTTATGAAACCTAGTGTTCTGCAATCTAAAATGCTTTTGGCTGTAAATGTTCCTACATTACTTTCACACTTTCAGCAGGTTTGGGTTGGAGTTGTTAATCTTCTAAGCAAACTGTATGCTTTTTCACCTATTACATTCAGCAAAATTGATACACCCTATCCTTGTTATATGCGAGGGATACGTTCCTCGAAGTTGACGCATCATGTGAAATGGCATAATGTGAATAATTATTTAAATGGAGAAAATAGGGATGCCTTCCAGAGGACTTCCTAAATATGTTTTATCTGTGATTTATTCACATTTTTATACCAATACGATACAAAAGCAGTACTACAAGACAACATTTGTATTATATTTAATCATTTTAAGGTAATATTCAATGTAATAAATCATAGAAAGTTAACATCCTCTGGTGTACAGTACTCACCAACAGTGGCAGGTGTGTTCGCTCCGGGAGATGAGTGGTTGTTGTGGTGTCGGGCAGCTTTACACGGATAAGGTGGATGGTTGTGGTCGTCAGGATAATAGCAAGGGGTGAAGGAAGACTCACAGAACTCTTAGAACTGCCGGCGGCAGCAGCAGATTACAGCGATTTGAAGAAAGTGGTGAGGATTGTTTGCTTGGCAGCATTTTGTTTTTCAGCATAAGTTTGCTTGTAGGGAAAAAGGGTTGACGGCAGGGAATGACTGAAATGCTGACTCCGTTCTAAACTCGGGTCCATGCCCATCGCCATTTGTGCCAAGTGTTCCGACTTCCACCATTCCCTCACCATTGGTAAACTCCTGGGATTTTCAAAATCATCTGTTACTTGCAGCATTTGAGAGATAGTTCACCATAAAAAAAATACGTACACCTTGAATGTGGATTACACCTTGGTCAAATGGTTGAATCAGCGATATTGTGTTAGGCGGTGGGAAACGCACTGTTATGTTAGGATGAATGCTGTCCAAATGTTTAGGATGGGCTGGCGCATTGTCAAGCAACAAAAGAACTTTAAAGGCAAGATTTTGTTCCCGGCAGTAGTGTCCCAGAGCTGTGTTACCTTCAGCTTATGTCGCGCTGTTTATAATTTCCAACTTTTTTTCAAGTGTTAAAGCGATTCTCTGCCGTTCGGTTGACAGCCCAAGACATGACATCGGGTGCTTAGGAGGCATAATTAAATATTTCAAGCACAAAATCACTGCACCGTAGGTAAAACCAACAGAAGTTTAAGATCGCGCATCCACACCTTGCCAAAACCGTGAGTGGCGGGAGTGAGACTGAGGCGCGCGCACCTGACTTGTATTGGCAGGAAAGCGGTGCTTCTCATCCCAACAGCGAGACTGTTAGGCATGTACACGTGACTTGTATTGGCAGGAAGGCAGTGTTCCTTGCATAACTGTGAATCTGCATAGTCTGAAGACGCATACAATGAGGATAGGGTCTACTCACTTTGCATTTGCTTCAAAATACTGTTCAATTCATTCAACATACATATTCCAGTTATCTCTTGTGCAATCAAACTTGTCTTTCTTTCCGATATGGCCAGCTGTTTCTGCATGCTTGCCCTCCCCTCCCCCTCCCTTTGTACTCATTGTTTATGAGACCATGAATTTTGTCCGTTTTCTGCTTAAAATCTCCTATATGGCTGTCTTAGGTTCATTTAAAACTTCTTTGTCACCATTTTTATGTTTTGTAACTCCCAAACTAATCAAAAGAAGTCTGGGGATAAATAAATGTACTTCAATGTTAGTTTAGTGAGGCGTGCACTTACGACATGGTGGCATAATGATGTATGCCATTCACATACTTTTACATATGACCAGTAATGAATTAAATAAACAAAGAATGCTTAATCAAACAATCCATTTACAATATTACCCAAATATTACTGAAATATTAAATACACAACACTTGCTTCTTTGACACTGGCAGGACTCCTGTAACAAGGTAAAGCTGAGTCATGGCCACAACGCCAGCAGCTGCCATACCAGTGGCACTCCCTGCACTTTGAAGGATGTTATTTTACTTAAATGGAGCCACATTTTTGAATTATTTTACAGCAAGGAAAAAATGCAAAACATTAAAGATCTTTAACAACAGGAATTCTGCAGATGCTGGAAATTCAAGCAACACACATCAAAGTTACTGGTGAATGCAGCAGGCCAGGCAGCATCTCTAGGAAGAGGTACAGTCGACGTTTCAGACTGAGACCCTTCGTCAGGACTAACTGAAGGAAGAGTGAGTAAGAGATTTGAAAGTTGGAGGGGGAGGGGGAGATCCAAAATGATAGGAGAAGACAGGAGGGGGAGGGATGGAGCCAAGAGCTGGACAGGTGATTGGCAAAAGGGATACGAGAGGATCATGGGACAGGAGGTCTGGGAAGAAAGATGGGGGGGGGGGAATCCCAGAGGATGGGCAAGGGGTATATTGAGAAGGACAGAGGGAGAAAAAGGAGAGTGAGAGAAAGAATGTGTGTATAAAAATAAATAACAGATGGGGTACGAGGGGGAGGTGGGGCATTAGCGGAAGTTAGGGAAGTCGATGTTCATGCCATCAGGTTGGAGGCTACCCAGACGGAATATAAGCTGTTGTTCCTCCAACCTGAGTGTGGCTTCATCTTTACAGTAAAGGAGGCCGTGGATAAACATGTCAGAATGGGAATGGGATGTGGAATTAAAAGATTAAAGATCTTTGCTTTTTTTTAAAGAAAATTAAACACCCCAGGTGCCCTTTCCATGATGTGGATTGTGAAGTTGAATGCTTTGCCACCATCTGCCTTGTCGAAGACAAGGCTGTTGGAAGACTGTTCCCTTTCACTTTAAATCTACCCAGATGCAGTTGATGATTCGTGAGAAGCTCTTGCTTTGGATGGGGTGTTTGCCATAGGAGTAATCTGAGGCAACCTACTGTAGAGCACAGGAGTGCTGCCCGAGAAGCTGTAGCTCACGTGGTAACAACTTGAAGAATAGCAGTGCCCTGAACCTGCAAATCAGGTTGCTGCTCCGGAGACTGGGTGGGGAGTGTAGAGTGATCTGCTGGCACCCAGCCTGCTCTACCCACTGTATCAACCTGCTGAGCCATGTGACAGACCAAGTCACAGGTACTGGATCTCTTTAAGTACACTAAGAAAGGATGATATCCAACTTTCCAAATGTGTTCAAGGTTGATAATTTATTGTCCATCTCTAAACTGAGGAGCAGTGAAAGTTTGACCACAGTGAGTTGTGTAAAGACTTGGCAGGGTGTTAATGAACCAGGAAAGATTTTCTCACCAGCTGGTACGTCCATTGTTTTTTTTTTAAAAACAAAAGCCAGATTGATTTAATGCCATGTTTATGGGCATTTTGTATATATCAAGGCTTTTACCACTGAGTCATTCTGAAGTAATTCTGGAAATATTAAGGAAAGCCATGGGGAGAGATAACTAGGCATCATAGAGTTGTACAGACCACCTTGTCTATTTATACTGGTTCCATACCTCTCTATGCCCTGCTCATACAAGTCCCTGTCAAGATGCCTTTTAAATGTGGTTACTGTTCTTGCCTCAATCATCTCCTCTGACAGCCCATTCAACTACTTTGTGTGGTAGATGTACCCATCAGATCCTATTTAAGCCTCTTCCCTCTCACCTTAAACCTTTTGTCCTCTGGTTTTAGATTCCACTACCACAGAAAACAACTCTGATTATCTAACCTACGAGGGGTGATTGATAAGTTCGTGGCCTAAGGTAGAAGGAGTCAATTTTAGAAAACCTAGCACGTTTATTTTTCCTACATTTACACACTTAGTCCAGCGGTCGTGGAGCATATGGATTTCTTCTTTGTAGAAGTCAGCATCTTGGACCTCTAGAAGTGGTCCACAGCAGGGGCGATTGATAAGTTCATGGCCTAAGGTAGAAGGAGATGAGTTATTAACTTCAAACTTTCTGCATTTTCACTCAGAATTGAACTGCGCGTGCATGTAACGAGAGCTGTGTAACTCACTCCTGCTACCTTAGGCCACAAACTTATCAATCAACCCTGCTGTGGACCACCTGGAGGTCCAAGACGCTCTCGTTATATGCACGTGCAGTTCAACTCTTTAAGTGATAATGCAGAAAGTTTGAAGTTAATAACTCATCTCCTTCTACACTAGGCCACAAACTTATCAATCACCCCTGCTGTGGACCACTTCTACAAAGAAGGGATCATAGAAACATAGACAATAGGTGCAAGAGTAGGCCATTCGGCCCTTCGAGCCTGCACCGCCATTCAGTGTGATCACGGCTGATCATCCAACTCAGAACCCTGTACCTGCCTTCTCTCCATACCCCCTGATCCCTTTAGCCACAAGGGCCATATCTAACTCCCTCTTAAATATATCCAGTGAACTGGCCTCAACTGTTTCCTGTGGCAGAGAATTCCACCGATTCACCACTCTCTGTGTGAAGAAGTTTTTCCTCATCTCAGTCCGTATGCTCCACGACCACTGGACTAAGGTTGTACATGCAGGAGGGGACTATGTTGAAAAATAAATGTGCTAGGTTTTCTAAAATTGACGCCGTCTGCCTTAGGCCATGAACTTAGCAATCACCCCTTGTATCTAAGCCTCTCATAATTTTATAAGCATCTATCATATTATATTAATATAGTATTACTTCTCATATACCTCTCTGTGTCTCAGGAAAAAAAAACACCTAGTCTATTCAAACGGTCCTGATAACTCAGAGATCACTGAAGTATAGAGTGGTGCTAATTAATTCAGGAGGTAGGCACATTAAACAGTTGGTGGAATGGGCACTATTGATGCCAAAATGAGGAATGGCGAACTTATTGAGCCTTTTTCAAAATGAGCACCATTTTCATACGCAACATTGTGTGCCATAATATTAAGTTGTTAGAATTAAAGCTAGAATAGATTGCATGAATTTGTATATGAAAACTTTTTTCTGTAATGAAGTAGAAGCCATAACTTTATTCTTAACAAAATGAATGTTGTATCTTTCTTCACTTATGGAACTACGGGCTTTATTCCCCTCAATAAATTGGTCAGGGAAACAGTTAAACTTTTAACAGTTCAGTGGTTCAGTTTAATATCAGAGAATGTGTACAATATTGTTGTTCACAAACGCGAGGAAATCTGCAGATGCTGGAATTTCAACCAACACACATAGAAATTGCTGGTGAATGCAGCAGGCCAGGCAGCATCTCTAGGAAGAGGTGCAATTGACATTTCGGGCCAAGACCCTTCATCAGGACTAACTGAAAGAACAGCTAGTAAGAGATTTGAAAATGGGAGGGGAAGGGGGAGATCCAAAATGATAGGAGAAGACAGGAGTAGGAGGGATGGAGCCAAGAGCTGGACAGTTGATTGGCAAAAAAGATATGAGAGGATCATGGGACAGGAGGCCTAGGGAGAAGGAGAGGGGGAGGGGGAAGCCCAGAGGATGGGCAAGGGATATAGTGAGAGGGACAGAGGGAGAAAAAGGAGAGAGAGAGAGAGAAAAAGAATATGTGTGTATATAAATAAATAACAGATAGGGTATGAGGGGGAGGTGAGGCCTAGCGGAAGTTAGAGAAGTTGATGTTCATGCCATCAGGTTGGAGGCTACCCAGACGGAATATAAGGTGTTGTTCCTCCAACCTGAGGGTGGCTTCAACTTTACAGTAGAGGAGGCCGTGGATAGACATGTCAGAATGGGAATGGGACGTGGAATTAAAATGTGTGGCCACTGGGAGATCCTGCTTTCTCTGGCGGACAGAGCAACAATATTGTTGTTGTTCAGTCGTTAAGTCGAGTCCGACTCTGACCTCATGGACTCCTGCACACCAAACCTTCTTGTTGGAAACTGCCTCTCTAAGATCCTCCAAGGTCATCTGCATTGTCTGAGTAATATTATCATCTATTGTAAACCTCTGTCGTGTCCTCCTTTTACCTTCTGATTTACCTAGCATGACAGTCTTCTCCAAGGAATCCTGTCTTCTCATGATGTGGCCAAAATATTTGCGCTTTTGTCTCAAAATCAAGCCTCCTGGTGAGCAGTCTGGCTGTATTTCAAGTGTCGACTTGTTGGATCTTCTTGCTGTCCAATGAACTCTTAACACTTCCCTCCAGCATCCACGTTCAAAGGTGTTGATTCTATTGTATTCAGCCTCACTAATAGTCCAGCTCTCACAGCCAGACATCACAACTGGATATACCATCCACTTGACTATACGGATCTTTGTAGACAATGTTATGTCTCTGTTCTTCACTATTTTATCTAAGTTTGCCATTGCTGCATTCCCCAAAAGTAAGTGCTGTTTAATTTTGTGGCTGCAGTTACCATCTATAGAACTCTTTGAACTGAGGAAGACAAAATCCGTCATTGCTTCCACTTCCTTTCCATTTATTACCACGGAGTTAATAGGGCTGGTAGACATAAACTTGGTTTTCTTAATATTGAACAACAAGCCAGATTTTGCACGTACTTCTTTAACTTTGATTAGAAGTTTCCTCAGATCCTCCCTCCTCACTTTCAGCCAATAGAGTAGCATCATCTGCATATCTGAGGTTGTTAATATTTCATCCAGCAGTTTTAATTACAATATTTGACCAGCATTCCCCAGGATGCATTCAGCATGTAGATTAGATAAGTAGGGTGACAGTATGCAGCCTTGTCATACCCCTTTCTCAATCTTGAACCAGTTTGTTGTTCCGTATTCAGTTCTAACTGTTTCTTCTTGATCTTCATACATATTTCTCATAAGGCAGATCAAATGTCCAAGTATACTCAGTTCTTTAAGGATTTGCTGTAGTTTATTATGGTCCACACTGTTGAAGGCTTTAGAGCAGTCAATAAAACATAGATAAATACTTTTCTGGAATTCTACTGATTTCTCCATTATCCAGCGTAAGGTGTATAATATACAACCTGGAATTCATACTCTACACCGACAAAACACAAGAAAAACCCGAAAGAATGAATGGTAGAAAAACATTCGAACTCCAAAGCTGCCTCTTCCCCCTCCCATGCACAAGCAGCAGCCAGACCATCAACTCTCCCTGCTCCCCCTCCCTTCTCCTGCCTCAGGACCACCAGCAAAGCCCCCAAGGAGAGCATGATCTAGAGTCCATCAAAAAGCTGCAGTTATCCCACAGGCTCGCTTCTTACTAATGAGGGAGAGAGGGGTATCGCTGCAACCACAATGAGAGGGAGACCAACAACTCGCTCTTTTGTTGTTATAGTCTCATTTCGACAGCAGTGTAAACTGCTGTCTCAATGTTCTGATCTCCTTATTTACGAAAGATAGGATGGCATATTTAAGTGCTCCGATAAAGATCTTGGTCCCTTGGGGAAAGTAATGAATAAGTATACCAAATTTATTTTGAACTCCATGGAGCATGTGGAAACCTTCCAACACCCAGGCGGTTCTTTTTTTTTCTTCTTTTTTAGGTAGGACTATATATGGGGGGGGAGGGTTAAGGGGAGGGGGGAGGGTAGACACTATCTTTCCATGTATTCATTTTGAAAATTCAATAAAAATTATATTAAAAAAAAATGTTCTGATCTCCCACAACACATCAGATAGCAACACCAGCAAGGAATCAGGTCACCCACAGGGTCTTTCCTGTAGATATCAAAACTGCTAAGCCGTTTGGTGAGCTCTGAGGCGGGGACCTACCATGGTGAAGAACCGCAGTTTGAGTGCAGCTGTAGATCATGGACACTGACAGAACCCCAGCCACCTTGAAAAGGAACAAAGAGGCATTCAAGAGGAGAATATTGAATTTTCTAATGTCTAGAAAATTGTAAGACCTGTTTGGAATACTCTAGGAGAAAGAGGAGTATGTGCGCAAGACAGGAGGCCAGAGAACCTGCAGGACATCAAAGAGGACAGCTGAAGAGAAATGGGAGGCAGAAGAGTTTGTTTGATAAATATGAATCAAATCTTATCACAAATTTTTGAAGTTGAACCGGAAGGAAGAAGTGAGTCTCAAATATACATAATTTTTCAAGGCCTTGGGCATTTCAAAATGGTAACTAAATTAGCTTTATAATGTGGGGAGCATGGGCAATAGGTAAAATTCCATGAACAGTGCTGTCATGTGACCAAATAATTTGCTTTAGTGACATTGCCATTAACCAGAGCATTGAGTTGTTCTTTGAAGTAATGCTATAGGTCTTGCATTCACCTCTGCGAGCAGAGAATTCAAATATATAATCCCTCAGCACAAAGGTGACACCTTCAAAAACAAAATACTGCACTTGCTCAGTAATTTCACTGGAGTGTTGGCCTTGATATTGTTTGCAGACATCTAGAGTCTGGCTTGAACCCAGATTCTACTCTGTATGAGAAAAGAGAGCTACTCATGACAGGGAAGGGCCAAGATACAGGAAAATAAGAAATAGCAGACAGCTGGGATGTGTTACATCTCTGTAATCCTTGTGTGCTTTTTCATCTGTAGTAGAGTCCCACTGAGGCAACAAAAACTTCATCGCAACAGATTGGAGGCTTGTTATCATAATATAACCAAAACTAAATTAGCTAGACAATTTATCATTGCAAATTTGAACACTTTCTTTGAAGTTAGCATTTCATGAATTTGGGGGAGTATTACGTTTGGTGACTTACTATTTAGATAAGTACAATAGTTACCTCGTACTGTGATGAGAATAACTATTTAATTAGCTTTGTGGTTGAGGAAGAAATGCTAGTTAAGATTTGGAAGAATTCCCTGCTCCTCTTCAACTAGTTCTTTGCGCTCTCATGTCAGGTAGATTGTACCACAATCCAAAGTACAGCACATTCTCCACATTGCTTTGGAACATCAGCTCAGATTATGAGCTTGGGTCCCTGACCATGATTTGAAACTACCACCCTTTGATTGATGGGAGAGAATGTTAACTAGTCCAAAGTTGACGTAACTGGAAAACAGAGAGAAGAAATGAGCTAAAACAATGGTTTGCACTTCTGTTGTTGAGACAATTGGCTCTTGTCTCCGTTAATGATTCTCTGCAGTTGCTTAGGAATGCAGAACATTAAGTCTCTTTTCTTGGCTAAGTACAAAATTCACATATTTGGACTTGTTCATTTAAGTTCAAGTTTATTGTCATTCAACAATATACATGTATACAGCTAAATTAATTAATGATCCTCTGGATCATAACCCTGAAAGCATAAAGTTATCATTGAAAGTCAGACAAACTGACCTCCATCATGATTTTTAGATTTGTGCTTCTATTTTATGTGTTGGGAATATGTTCTTGCAATTTTTTCTTTTTATTTTGTAAATATACACAAGATTTTTATCTCTCAGTCAAACAATTTAACCTTTCATCTTCATTAGGACAATTGGATGATTTTAAGGAATGCCTTGTCAGTTGGGAGACCACTGATTTGCTGCATTCAGACTATAGTTGTCACAGTTCCGCTTTGCACTGTTCAGGTAGCTGTTGAAGATGAAATGTGGTTGAGATGCAGCTTAGTTACAATATAATTGAATACTGGAATAGATCTGAGCAGAATGTTAACTCCCCTCTGCCTAGTTCTTGTAACTGATTTCTTTTGGCTGCTGTTTAGTGCCAAAGCCCTCTGCTCGCCAATATATTGCTGGCTTCCACTTTTGTCTGTGGCAGTCTTTTGATCCTTTTCCTTTTGGGAATGGACATTTCTAATATAGCTGTCATCTGCCACTTGTCTCCTCAGATCGGGCTGTTGCACAGATCTTGATGTAGGCTGGCATGGGCTGCTTGTTAACAGGGAGCTGAAAACTACAGAAATATTAGTAATAAGCTCCACTCCTGACATCATAGAGAAAATAATTTTGAAAGCAGCTGAAGACGTTTGGACTGGGACGACTTGAGAAATTATGGCAGTAATATTCCAAGATTGTCCTGATTGGCATTCAGCAATCTTGATCTCTCGACTTTGTTTCATAATTCTCCATTTTCCTCATGGAGCCATAGAACACTGAAACAGGCGCTCTGGACCATCTAACCTGTCTACCTTCAACCCCAGTTGTGATTCTCTCATCATATTTGGCAGAATTGTGTCTTGATTCTATTCCGCAGGCATTTGACATGTGTTTTCTTGCTTGTAGCTAGGTGAGTTTGAGGTTTGAAGCCAAGTAAGTGTTATTAATACCTGAGGATTGGGCACCTTGGAGCATGCTATTTATGAATAGGCATTGCTTGAATGCAAAGAAAGGAAATGCTTTTTTTTAAAAGAAATCTGTTAATCAGGTTCACTTTCTTTTGTTTTACATGCAGATTTTGTGCTGAATACAAGTTTATATATTACTGCACATTGTGGAATGTTTAATTGGTTTGCTTGCTTTACAGTCGTAGAGCACTGCAGCTCAGAAACAGGCCCTTCAGCGCATCTAGTGTGTGCTGAAGTGTATTCTGCCTAGTCCCATCGATGGAGTGCTGCAATTAGAAAGCAACATCCATAATCAAAGCCCCCCCCTCCAAACATCCTGGCCATGCTATCTTCTCTACTATCCTTGGGCAGGAATTACGGAAGCCTTGGGTCCCACACCACCAAGTTCAGGACGAGTTATAAGGGTTATTACCCTACAGCCATCAGGATCCTGAATGAGAGTGGATAACTTCTTTCACCACTACTCTGAACTCTTTAAGACCTACGGACTCACTTGCAAGTACTCTTTATAACTCGTGCTGTCAGTATTTTTTTTGCACATGGGTTGTTTGTCAGTCATTGTCTGTTTTCTTTTAGTTTTAGTTTTTCGTTAAATTCTGTTGTATTTTTATTTCTTATAAATGCTTGGAAGAATATGAATCTCAAGGTAGTATATGGAAACATACACATACTTTGATAATAAACAATTTGAACAATACCATGCTGGCAGTTGCTTGGGTTCAAAAAATGCACTCAATCTTCACTGTCATCCTCCACCTCCTCTACTCACAGGGATGAAACACTGACATTTATTGGTAATTCACAAAAAAAATAATATGGACACAGTTTGAAGCTACTAATTTTAAGTAAAAATGTATCCCTGGATTTATGTAGTACAAAATTGTTCAGTTTGTTATTTGCAAGTTAGAAATTATTCCTTTGAGTCCTTTAGTTCCAGCAATGGAGGCAGAGGGTAGGTCTCTAGTTGGGCCAGAAGTTAGGCCGAATTCTGGATCCATTAGTTTTCTACCACATTTTACATGCACTTCAAATTTTGGTTGGGAATGAATAAAGTTGTCCATTTACCCATCGTTTACTTGTCTGATCTGAAGCTGCCTTAGGAATTCATGCATATTGCAATTCGATTAGGTTCAAGGGAGCATTTGATAAAAAGTTCATTTGCATTCTTTCCAGGATTCTGAGAATTTTATCTTAGAGTCTTGGGGCTTGGAAATGAGTCCTTCAGTCCAACTCATCCAGTACAATGGCTATCTGTGCTCATTCTGTTGTCTTGGATTTTACATTATCCCTCTAATCCTTTCCTATCCAGGTACCCGCCCAAATGCTGCTTCTCTTGCAGTGGAGATTGGTATGACAAGTGGTGTGTATTTGGATGTAGCAATCCTCCAAAGGTGTTGTCTTTTTTTTGATCACAAGACACTGCTGGACATTAAGAACTTCAGGTACTGCAGGTCTACCCCACCAGCGAGTTGTTCGTTGATGGAGGAGCTGGACTTGGTGCGGACCTGCTGCAGAGAGGCGTCTGGAGTTGATGTGCAAAGGCGGTGCGCAGTCTAAGTTTTTTTCCTTGTGATTGCAAGATCCTGTTGGATGTTGGTAACGTGGAATGCTGCAAGTCTGGTTCACTGGTTTATTGGCGGAACTGGCAGTGGGCGAACTGCAAGGCCTCGGTTGTGGCGCAGAGTAGGCCTCATGTTGCAGTGTCGCCTGTTCCAGCCATCCAAAAGAGGTGAAACTGGAGGTGGTGTGACGCAGTGTCTATGTTGGCATCGGTACTGCCCTTCAGTGTTCGATCGGTTGAGGACAAGCTGGATTGCGTTCATCTGCAGACTGCTGCGGGCTTGTTCTTGCTGACAGCATTCATGGACTCAGGGACTTGGGCTCTTTATTTTATGTGACTGAATGTTCACTGCTATCATATATGTTCTATATCTGCTTTGTGCTCTCTGTGATTGTTGGTACTATGTTTTGCACCTTGGTCTGGGAGGAATACCGTTTTGTTTGGTTGCATTCATGTTTGGATGAATGATAATTAAACATGAATTTCTGATGCTAGGAAATATTCTGTAGTTATGTGAATATATAGTAGATATTAATTCAAACAAGAACCAGTCTTTAGTCCTTGATGTGGGATGTATATTTCTAGCAGTCAATTGAGGTTAAAAACATGGCTTTGCACTGTCTGGAGCACAGTCTGGCCCAGAGACTGAGATTGCATATGCATCAGCCACATATTAAGACAATGGGTTGTGGTAATTGACCTGCATCAAACCAGGCAACATGGGCTCTGCTATTTGCACCATTGTCACTTGAGTTCAAACTGGCAGACCATAGGGATGTTGTCACTTAGCATATCAAATGTATTCTCAAGTATTAGCAATCAACAGCTTTTATGATGTCCCTGACAAGAATAATTTTGGGTGTCTGGCTCTCTGTCTTAAGAATCTTTCAGCCTATTTGTATGAATTACTTAGTGGCAAAGGTGTTTGAACATTTGGAGGTGTCTCCTACTGTGGATGTGTAATTCAAAGAGGGCATTGTCAACCCAAACTGTTGAAGTGAGCGATATCATTGTAACTATTGAATCACTTGCTGTTACCTTTGATCTTAAGGGTTTAAAAGTGACGTACTTTTGGATCTGTGAGACTCTATTTGAGTGTCTCCTTGAAAATGCCTCCTTTTTGTGTTGAATAAAGACTTCTATATCACAAATTTCATTGTCTCTCCCGTGACTTCAATCACAGTCACTACATTTGGCCGGGGGGGTGGGGGGCTCATCTGGGACACTGTGTGGCTAGAGACTTAACCAGTCTAAGAGGGTGAGTATATTTTTAGGGATAGTACCCACGCTTAGATCTGTTCAGGCCAATGACTGTGGGATCACAAAGTATCAAAGAACGTGGTAAGGAGCTGAACTGGTAGATACCTAAGTGTGTTGTGTGTGCATGTGTGTTTGTGTATGGGATCAGCTATCAGACAGTTTTGGGTAGCTTGGTGAGACAGGGCTAGCCGTTGTGAAAGATGGTTACTGATTGTTCAGAACGTCAGAGGGGTGAGTGTGTACTTGTTTGGGAGACTGTATAGTAGTGCATTTGTTTGTGAGTGTTTGTGTGCTTTAAGAATAACTGAAATGTTGGGGTAGCAGACCTTTCTATGGAAGTAAATACTACAGGCATCGTGAGTTCAGCAGCACACAAGTAGAAGAATGCAGAGTACATACTCTGTGGTTTTTACTGTTTAATTTTTACCCATTCCTTATATTTTACTTAATATGACATTAGTGTGGAAATATTTGAGGGAGAGGGTATACGCAGGTTCAGTATATCTGTTGGGCTGGCACCTATTGAGGTCAGACGTCAGGTCAAGAATCCTGATGACCCAACTCTGACTACTATGCCCATCACCACCCCAGCCCCCAGGAGAAGCAGAGCATTTTGTCAGAGCTGCCCTCACCTAAACATTGTGGGAATTCAGAATTCTGGCACAAGCTCAAAGGCATGATTTGAAATTCACCAGATGCACCCAAAAGATATACAGTGGTGCTAAAAAGTTTGTGAACCTGTAAAATTCTCTCTATTTCTGCATAAATATAACCTAAAATGTGATCAGACCTTCACATAAGTCCTAAAACTAGATAAGGAGATCCTAATTAAATAAATAGCACAAAACATTACATTTGTTCATTTATTTATTGAGAAAAATGGTTCAATATTACATGTATTTGTTGGAAAAAGTATGTGAACCTCTTGGGTAATGCCTTCTACAAAAGCTATTTGAAGTCAGGTATTCCAATCAATGAGATGAGATTGGAGGTGTGGGTTGTAGAGGTGCCCTGCCCTGTTTAAACAAAAGACACACAAAGTCAGGTTACTGATGGAGCTTGCTCTTCTCAAGAAAGATCTGTTTATGTGCACCATGTCTCAATCAAAACCACTTTCAGAGGCCCTTAGAAGAAAAGTTGTGAAGATAAATGAATCTGAAAGAGGCCTGCAAAAGCATTTCTAGAGACCTGAGTGTTCATCAGTCCACAAATTGTCTACAAATGGAGGAAATTCACTACTGTTGCTACTCTTCCTGAGTAAGGAGTAAGCATCCTGCAGGGATCACACCAAGAACACAATGTGTAATGCTAAAGCAGGTGAAAAAGAACCCAAGGTTAACAGCAAAAGAGCTGCAGAAATCTCTAGAACTTGCTAAAGTCTCTATTCGTGTGTCCAGTATAAGAAAAACACTGAACAAGAACGGTGTTCATGGAAGGACACCCAGAGGAAATTACTGCTCTCCACAAAAAAAAAATTGCTGCATGTCTGCAAAAGGCCACCTGAAGGTTCTACAACACTTCTGAGACAATGTTCTGTGGACAGATGAGACAGAAGTTAAACTTTTTGGCAAAAGTGCACATTGCTACATTTGGAGGAAAAGGGGCACTGCACATCAACACCAAAACCTCATCCCAATTGTGAAGCATGGTGGAAGGAGCATCATGGTTTGGGGCTGCTTTGTTGCCTCAGGTCCTGGACAGCTTGCAATCGTTGAGGGAACAATGAATTCAAAATTGTTTCAAGACATTATACAGGAAAATGTCACGGTAGTGGTCTGTCATCTGAAGCTAAATAGAAGTAGGACGATGTAAGAAGACAATGATCTGAAAGACAAGAGTAAATCAACAAGAGCGTTTTAAAAAGAAAATTTGTGTTCTGGAATGGCTGAGCCAAAGTCCTGACCTTAATCCTATAGAAATGTGGAAAGTCATGAAGCAAGCAGTCCATACAAAGAAGCCCACCAGCACCCCAGAGCTGAAGCAGTTTTGTAAGGAGAAATGGCCAAAAATTCTTACAAGCTGATGTGTAGGACTGAACGACAGTTACTGGAAATGTTTGGTTGAAGCCATCGCCGTACAAGAGCGCCACAGCAGTTACTGAAAGCAAAGGTTCACATACTTTTTCCAACAAATACATGTAATATTGGATATTTTTTCTCAATAAATAAGTGAATAAGTATAATTTTTTTGTGTTATTTAATTGGGGTCTCTATCTAGTTTTAGGACTTGCATGAAGATCTGATCACATTTTAGGTTATATTTATGCAGAAATAGAGAAAATTCTACAGGATTCACAAACCTTTCTAGTGAAATGCCTGCGGAATATGTGGTATAGTCTTGCCCAAGAAGTGTGGGACGGTTCATGGGCAACTAGCGGGAATGCCAATAACAAGATATATTTCTGCTTTAAGGGGGAGATGAGGCAGTGACTGGGGGGAGGTGAGAGTAATTGGGGAATGTTAATAACAATGGTTTAGATCTGATGAGCCTGCAATGGATTATGCAGAGCCTTAATATCCATCTTATGAGGAGTTTTCAGAGTTGGATAATCCAGGGAGGGATGACCCATTCTTCCTGAATGTTCTGAAGGAAGATCTGAGCACAACCCACTGGGAAGTTTTAGATTTGGAGATAGCTGTAGGATGGACCTACCCTGTAACAGTATCATGGGCTGGAGAGATAGACCAGAGGTGGGCAAAGAGAAGTCACAAGGCGGCTGTAGTGAATGTAGCTGCTGTGAAGATGCAGCAACTAGGGCACCTAGCAAAGAGCTGCCAGATACTGTAGACGTGGGCAAGAGATGATATGTTACAGCCGTGGCCTATTGGGTCATAGTTAGAGGAAGTGTCCTTTAAAGGGAAGAAGGTGAGAGGCACTTAGCAAAACAGGCAGAATCCATAACAGCACTCTCTCTGTCTGATCGGAATGCTGACCAAGTTACAGATCTAGTCCTGACAGCATCTGGGTCAGACAAACAGTTGGCGGCAACCTCCTTTGCCAGTCCTGGTTACCAGTGAATGTGCACGAAAGGTTTATCAGGAGGTTGGTAATGTAAAATGTTAGTGGACACAGGGCCATCACTATTGATAACTTATCTACCCTTGCCCATGACTGGAGTGGTGATTTACATTATTAGTGCAGGAGGTGAAACAATCAGGGCAGAGAGAAGCCATCCCCAGGTATGAGGGATTGAGGCTGTGCAGCTTCTTGTAGATTTTTGGGAGTGCCCAAACACTGAGGGTACTGTCCTCGGGATAGACACACTGAGTAAAGCAGGCACTATCATAGATTCAGGAAAGGGAGAAATAACATGGGCGAGACAGGGACAGTGAACATGTGTGATCCCCAGAGCAGAGAAAATGACTCACAGAGAGACAGCAGCCCCAAGAAGGGACAGGGGATGTTCGTGAATCATGTTAGGAAGTCCCAGGGATCAGAGCCAAACACAGAGCTGAAGTGCTAAAAGCAGTGCAGCTGCCTGCAGAGATGGCAGCAATTAAATTAAAGACACATCAAAAAGGGGAGAGAAAGGAGCAGAAAGGGAACAAGCAGGCAAAGAGAGAAAAGGAACATGAGCTCTTAGAAATTACACGTACAGGAAGAAATGGCAATTTACTAAGATTATATAGGGATGTGAAGCACCATTGTAATGAGGTTAAAGTGTTGAGGGACCAAGCAAAACAGCAGCGACATAATTCTGATTGGAGCCAGCCAGAGGGATAGAAGTCCAGGGTTGAAAACCTGTATGTCCGGAGTTCAAAGACCAGAGTTCAAAATCAGCAAGTCCTGGCGTCGATACAGAAGTTTAAAGACCTAAGTAGGTGAGTCCAGAAGTCGAGGCCTGTGGATTGCCATATCTGTAATTTAGAGGCCTTGTGTCTGCAAACCCAGGTCAGGGACTCGAACTTGGAGGCCTGAAAGTAGGTGGTTTGTTTTGGTGCTGGAGGCCTTTCTCTGTGTGTGTCTAGGTGGGAGGGAGAAAAAGAGTTCGTTTTACTGTTATTGATTTGTTGCTGTTGCTTGTGGTGTTCTGCTGAATGTTGTGGGCATGCAGTTTCACAACACTTGCAGGCTGTCCTCGGGTTGTGTTAGTTGCTAAGGCAAATGATGCATTTCACTGCATGTTTTGATGTACGTGTGATAAATAAATGAATCTGAATGTGCTGGTGGTGTGAGGTGATCTAAGACTTTGGCTCAATAGGGCTTAATGTGATTGAAAAATATTTTTGGCTGCCGTTGAAGGCTTTGAGCCAGATATCAGTTATTAGAAAATTCAAATGATGAAACAATTTAAAATAAAATTGTTTATTAAAAATCTATTTCTGTTCTGAAAGTATGTGTGTGTAGAAAATAAAATCAACACTTAAAGTACTCCTAATGGTTTTGATAGGATTTCTTCTTTTTCAGAATTTGAGGTTAAGAAAGATTACTACTGGATACTGATCAATTGTATGCCATTACTTTTAGTCATCTGATACTAAATGGTTTGTGATGGTTACACCACAGCTAATTTTAAATGGAGAAACTTATGTAATATATTCAATGCTTCATCTAAAGAATGAAACATGATGCAAAGCTGCTGTAAATGCGAGATAAATATACAGTAGGATGGGAAAATGCGCATCCAGCCAATCAGCTACTGGGGAGAAAGATACCTTAAAGGTGAAACCCCATCATTTCTGAAATGTTGACATATCTTTCCCTTATAAATGCAGAGCAATCTACTGTACGCTTCTGTCAGTGCATATGCATCTGCATAGAGATATCATATGATCTCCATGTGTTCAAAGTACATTTATTATCAAAGTATGTGTTCATTATATGACCTTCTACAATGTGAATTATTACATGTGAATAAGCATGTAGTTTTTGAAATAAGCTTCTAGATTTTGCTATGTGTGCTACGTGTCAGGTAAATATGCACAGAAATTGAATCTGTTTGAAACAACAGTGGTGCCATGTATTCTAATGCCTCGCAGTTCCAGTGACTATGTTTGATCCTAGACTGTAAGACCATAATAAGACACAGGAGCCGAATTAGGCCATCTGGCCCATCGAGTTTGCTCCACCATTCAATCATGGCTGATCCTTTTTTCTCTCTCCTCCTCGGCCCCAGTTCCTGGTCTTCTCCCTGTAACCTTTCATGCTATGTCCAATCAAAAACCTATCAGTCTTTGCCTTAAATACACCCAATGACCTGGCCTCCACAGCTGCATGTGGCAACAAATTCCACAAGTTCACCACCCTTTGGCTAAAGAAATTTCTCCACATCTCTGTTTTGAATTGGCGCCCCTCAATCCTGAGGCTGTGCCTTCTTGTCTTAGACTCCCCCACCATGGGAAACATCCTTTCCACATCTACTCTGTCTAGGTCTTTCAACATTCGAAAGGTTTCAGTGAGATCCCCCTCATCCTTCTGAATTCCACCGAGTACTGACCCAGAGCCATCAAATGTTCTTCGTATGATAACCCTTTCATTTCTGGAATCATCCTTGTGAACCTCCTCTGGACCCTCTCCAATGCCAGCACATCTTTTCTAAGATGAGGGGCCCAAAACTGTTCACAATACTCAAGGTGAGGCCTCACCAGTGCCTTATGAAGCCTCAGCATCATATCCTTGCTCTTGTATTCTAGACCTTTTGAAATGAATACTAACATGGCATTTGCCATCCGCACCACCGACTCAATCTGCTGAACCATGTTTTTCCTTGGACCATGTGAGCTTTCCCAGATGCTTGGGCTTCCTCCCACAGATAAAGCGTGCTGATTGTGAGATTACCCCTTGTGTGGTAAAAGAATAGGAAAAGAAATAATAGGCACCTAATTATATACAGAGAAATGGGGCTGATAGGATTAATCTGAGAGCTAGCATAGACTTGATGGACCAAATGGTTTCCCTCTATCATAAAGAAATGAGACCAGGACACCCTTGCTCTATCAAGGTACCAATTTGTTTCTTGTCTGGCTTGCCTAAATTACGCAACACTCGATAGCTTCAGTTCTGCCTTTGAATCTTGCCTCGTGTCTCCTTTTTATACTTACAAATCTGCTTCATTTATATGTGGTCATTGTAGTATCTGCAAATATTTTAATGCATGGTATGTCTGGAATAAATTCTATTGTTATTGATAACTTTATTGTTGTGAGTTAGGTTACTGGCCATCAACTGTAGGAGATGCACTGAGGCTGTGGCAATGATCATTCTGAAGCTGTGCTTTTAAGTATAAGTGGGTTGCAAAGGTGAGCACTGTTTTTGTTTGAGATGCAAAGGGCCAACAAACTTCAAGTGCACTTCTGTCACACACTGGGCAAAGAAATTGAAGTCCAAGGTTGTTTGTGCTGATTAAGTTGTGTTGATAGTTTCATTAGTGTGTTGTAAACTTGGCTTTTGTAGAAATGCTGTTTGGTTTCAATGTAAGTCACTACCCACTGTCTGTGTGCAAAAATGCAAGAGTTAGTTAAATCACTGATATCTGTCCATTGATGATGTTTAAGTTTAGTTTTATATTAATACATACTGCTCTACCTGTCTTGTCCATTGAGGAACTGTGTTTCTTCTAAACATCCAACAGGTTGTTGGGTTATTTTTAACTGTTCTTGGTTCCCACCTTCCTACAGCTATGAAATGCATTAATTCTTGTTTGCAAATGTGTGATCTGCAGCTCACACTACACATGAAAACATTTTGCTGTTCCAGTTAACTCTCAAAGCAATGTACATCTTGAAATTTATCATGAAAAGAGATTTTCTGTGACCATGTGCAAAGCCTGCTTCCGCTAGGGTTATTTTGAGCAAAGTACCACACATTCTGCACTAGTGAAGAGAGTGGGTTCACTACTGTGTGAACGGCAAATGAAACTTTAATACTGTAATTAATGAGTGCGCATCCTTCTTCACTGAAAGGTGAAACTAAATACAGGAAACTCAAAAGATGTCAGGCTGTGATAACACATCTGCTTTCAATATCTTGATGATTGTCATGTGTTTATGGTTTTACTCTAATCATGGGTTTCATTATGCTGAGTTTTACTTATTAGTATCACTTATATAGTCTATTTTACAAACTAATGCAACATTATTTACTTTTCTTCTCCCTCACCCTACACTACCCCTCACCACACTACCTCAAAAATCTTAATGGTTTCAGAAAAGTGTCATTAACACATCTCCTTAAAGTGGCTACTTACCAAGCCACTATTCAATTGTTATGCAAGTTGGTGGAAAATTCACATACTTGACCACATCAGTGACTAAAAGTTTCAACCCCTCTGAAGCTTCTCCTTGGGTATTGCATGCAAGTCACTTAAGGATATTGAAACTCAATATCAATAGGGACACCCTCCTCAATCTTTATTCTAATCCTTCATCCTTTCTGCCCAACTATTTCTTACTTGCATTTATGTCCTTTTGTACACCAAAGTTCTTTAGTTAAATGTTGCAGTCAAGGTGCACCAGATTGATACCTAGGATGACTGGACTGTCGTACAAGAGGTTGGATCAATCATGCCTGTGATAAGTAGAGTTTAGAAGAATAAGAAGCATTCTCACTCAGGCGTATATAATTCTGATAAAGTTGCAGCGTGATGTTTCCTCTAACTGGGGATCTAGAATTAAAGGTCACAGTCTCCGGATTAGGATAAGGCTGACAGGATTTTTAAAAAAAAGTTCAGTGGGGTGAACCTGTAGAAGTCATTATCACAGAAGACTGTGGAGGCCGATTCACCTAATTTGATTAAGAAATAGCTGAATTTCTCAGTACAAGGAGCATCAAGGGTTGTGGGAGTGAGTAGGAATGTGATGTTGTGATAGGGTATCTGCATTGATCATATTGATTGACAGAGGGAGCTTATGGGAACAAATGCTAATTCCTGTTTCTATTTTCCTGCGCTTTTGAAAATATATCTACTTCTCTCTTAAAAGCTATAAATGTCTTCCCCAGGTTAGGATAAATTTCCATTCTCGAGAACTGTCCTTGAGAGTTGTTACAAGCTGCAGCCCCACAGCCGCTGGTAAATCCATCCTTGCAGTCTCCCAAGCACTTGTTAGTGTGTATGGGCTGTATGTAAGTCAGGCACTCGTAGACTAGGGAGGACCTGTGTAAAATTGCAAGAGGCATTGATGGGGCGGAGAATCACAACAAAGAGAGTATATGTTCAAGGAGAGAGGAAACAGTTTTAAAGGGGATTTGAAGGGAACGTTTTTTTGTCACACGGAATGGTTGCTATCTGGACCTTACTCCCAGAGGAGATGATTGAATCTCCAATGTTGTTGCCATTGGAAGCTACAGAAGAGTGTGGTTCTTCTGTCCTTAGATTCAATACAGAGCTAAACACACTGCAGCAAGTTACTAAATCTAATCACCCTTTTAACAAGATTGTGCTAATTTTTATCTCCCATCTTCTCGGGCATTGAAAGTAAATAAAATACTGTTAAAGAGTGGAGTGTTCTTCCATCATTTAAATTGAAGGTGTTTGAGAAACAATTTTAGATAATGTTTCCATTCCTTTTTTTCTCTCAAGATTCATTTGATCTCGTCTTTCTTCTTCCTGTTGTTTCTCTGTAATTCTTTTGACATTAAATTCATCAACTCTGAAGTACTTTCTTCTCAATTACTGTGTTGTAAGTTTCTAAACTTAGAGGTCCAAGGTTGCTTTTACTCTTTACAAGTTCCAGTCACTTCTTAGAGGCCACAGCACTCTCCATTTTTTCCATTCCAACTACTTGCAGGCAAAGTATCTACAGAGTGAAAGTGCTGGCCCAACTAACGGAGAGTACCACTTGATGGCCTGCACAAGAAGGTTTGAATTGGATTGTTTTTTCAAAAATCATTATTTTCATTGAGAATTATGGTTTTTTAGCCATTTTGCCCCACGTGTACTGTGCAGGAAAAACACAGATTTTTATGGCAAACCTGGATTAAATCAACATTAACATCCATATTGAAATTCATTAATGCATGTGTTGGTATATATCTGTAATTTCTTCCTAGGCATGTCTTTGTTTTTCAAGAATAACTATCTTCCTTTGCAGAAAACTTTGGTAACTTGTAGATGTTGCTGATTGTATCCCGGGATTCGTTAGTGGTGGAATTCTTAGTGCCTTGGAATATGGATGGTTTTTTAGATTGAACTTTGTTATGTGAATATCTATGATGGATGGTAGCATTGCCTAATTCTTATAGGGCAAGTCAGAAATGGCCAGATCCAGACGTGTTGTGATTTATGTTGGTGCAGGTTGTCTGCGCAGGCAGGAAGCCAATTGGATAAGAATCGGGTCCTGATGAAGGGGCTCGGCCTGAAATGACAACTGTTTATCCATTTTCATGGATTCTGCCAGACCTGCTGGGTTCCTTCAGCATTTTGTGTGTGTTGCAAAGGAATATTCTGTTTGACTTAATTGGCTTTTTCATCTGAAGCCCCAGTAAAGCATCACAATCTCTTATTAACAGTATCAAGAAATTAGTCAATATCAATTTATAAGTCAGGTTTACATTAAACCATAAGATATAGGAGCAGAATTAGGCCATTTGGTCCGTTGAGTTTGCTCCACCATTTCATCAAGGCTGATCCAATTTTCCTCTCAGCCCCAATCTCCTGCCTTCTCCCCCGTATCCTTTCATGCCCTGATCAATCAAGAATCTATCAACCTTTGCCTTAAGTACACATAAAGACTTGTCCTCCACAGCTGCCTGTGGCAAAGAATTCCACAGATCTGCCATTGTGTCTGGCTAAAGAAATTCCTACTCATCTCTTTTCTAAAATGATGCGCCTCTATTCTGAGGCTGTGCCTTCTGGTCTTTGCTCTCCCACCACAGGAAACATCCCCTCCACATCCACTCCATCAAGGCCTTTCATCATTCAATAGATTTCAATGAGGTATATGTCCCACATTCCCTGGAGGAAAGCCCAGTGATCCAAAAAATCTTATGCCCTCCTTCCTACACTAACTCCTTAGCCATATATTAAACTGCATAATCTTCCAAGTTCTGGCATCACTAGCATGTGCCACAGGTAGCAATCCTGAAATCACACCCCTGGAGGTCTTGCCCTTTAACTTAGCACCCAACTCTCAGCATTCCCTATACAGAACTCAGTCTCTTGTCCTACCCATGTCATTGGTACCTACATGAACCGCGACTTCTGGCTGTTCACCCTCTCACTTAAGAATGCTGAGGACTCAACCTGAGATATGGCAGACTCTGGCACCTGGGAGGCAACATACCATCTGGGAATCTCATTCTCACCCACGCAATGTTCTGTCTATTCCCCTAATTAACAAATCCCCAATCACCACAACATGCTTCTTCTCTCTCCTTCCCTTCTGGGTCACAGAGGCAGACTCAGTGCCAGTGACTCAACCACTGCGACTCTTCTCTGTTTGGCTATTCTCTCCCCCCCTCCCGCCCCCCCCCCCCACGTCTATATTAAAAGTGTGAGGCAGGTTCGATGTTGTCGTTAAAGTTAAATTAGACAGCTATATGGACAGGAAAGGAATAGAGGGTGAGTACAGGTCGGTGGGACTAGGTGAGAGTAAGAATTCGGCACGGACTAGAAGGGCCGAGATGGTTTGTTTTTGTGCTGTAATTGTTATATGGTTATATATATATACATATATATACATATACACACACACACACACACACACACACACACACACACACACACACACACACACACACACACCTGTTGTTGAGGGGGAATACTCTGTACTGGCTCCTTAATCCCTTTTTAATTCCTGACTGTCACCTAGTTTCTTGTGTTCTGCACCTTGGGTGCAACTACCTCTCTGTCTTATCTATCACCCCCTCAGCCTCCCAAATGATCCGGAGTTTATCCAGATCCAGTTTCAATTCCTTAACACAGTTTGTTAGAAGCTGCAGCTGGATGCACTTCTTGCAGTTATCCCACAACCCACAAGAGCAGCGTTCCACTATCCTACCTGTCACCTCTACTGTCGTAGCTGAGGCGAAATAAGAAAGAGAACGGAAACACTTGAGTTTTCTTTTCTTTGCTTTCTCTGACTGAAGCCATGAAGAGCTAAAGCCCCAAGATCACCACTCTGACTCTGTCTACTCAGATGCCGGCTGCTGTGATTGCCCCTGCCTTCCTTTAATTTGCACTTGCTAGTCATTCCCAAATGCTGACTGGTCACTGGTCAAAGCTCTTTATCGCTGTGCTGACCTGTTGCTGCCGATTACTGAAATAAACCTGCTACTAAGTATTTAGAGAGAGATTAGTTTCTTGCTCCAGTTTGATGGCTGTTTGCCTGCAGCTTATGGTTGTCATTTGGCCTGTTTGAATAGACTGATTAAGTGAGATAGGGGGTTCTGGTATCTCCTGAGCTTGTGAAACAGCCTCCCAGATATTTAACAGGATATTCCATCTACTTGCTTTTTAGAAATTGACACTAAATTATCTATGAAGATTGAGCACAAAGGGTGTCACAATCAGCTCCAATTTTTTCATTCTTATGTGATGTTCAATGCCAATCTTTTAGTCAAAACATGTGGACGTAACTCTTATTGTTATGAAGGAGAATTGAAAAATTCTTAAACTTTCATTTTACTAATTCTGTTTTGCATTTTGAGCTATAAAATGTGTATTTGAGCAAAAATATCTGTGCTGTGAGCTTTCACTTCCACTTGGCATTTGTGACATTCTTTAAACTATGTTTGGATTCACTTATATAAACAAAAACACTTTTTTATTGATGTGGAAGTGAATACGAAGGGTGATTGAACGGAACTTAATCTAGTTGAAATTGATGGCTGAGAAGGTGTTAAAATGTGACTACCCAAAGTGGGATTAGGCAAATTTCTGCAGAGAAAAGGGAGTGAAGAGTATGTCAACATTGTAGATTGATTTGTAATGCTTTGATACCTGGAATTGAAAATCCCTTTTGTCTTGTGAGTATGATTTTTTAAAAATGTGACCATAATAACCCTCAGCTCTTTCCTTTTGCTGAAGAAATTATCTTAAGTGGGAGGACTGTTATTAAGGGTATTCAGCCCAACCTATTCATGGTGGTGCTTGTGTTGCAATCAAGCCTCCCTTCTTATCAAAGCAGAATTTTATGTACCTTTTCTCTTTGTGTTTGTTAAGCTTTCTCTTTAAATTAATGTATTAGCTTAGTCATGGAGTTATACCACATACAATCAGTTCCTTCAGCCCAACTTACCTATGTTGGTAAGTGCCTACCTGAATTAGTCCCATTTGCCTGTATTTGGTCCATAAAACCTCTAAATCTTATCCATGAAACTGTCCAGATGTCTTTTTAACGGTTATAATTGTACATGCCTCTATCATTCATTGCATATATTCACCATTCTCTGAAATAAAGCTAACCCCTCGGATGTTTTTTAAACCATTACCCACTCACCTTAATCCTTTGCCTCTAGTTTTGGATTCCCCTACCCTGCAAGACAGGTCATCTACCTTATCTATGTCCTTTGTGATTTTATAATTTTATCACTCAAGCCTCCTTCACTCCAGGGAAAAAACAATCTAAGCCTATCCAGACCTGGCAATATTCTTGTGAAGCTTTTCTGCAGCTTTAATCACTTCCTTCCTACGTGCACACAAAATATCGTGGGCAGTTTCATCAACATGCTATGTGGCTGAAACATAGCGTCCAAATTCTTTTACTCGATGCCCTATCTAATAGAGGAAAACATGTCATACACTTCCTGCCTTCCCCTTATCACCATGTATGCTAAAGGCATTTATTTTGTATTATCCATTGGATGTCGTGATGATTGCCTTACATTGATGATCTGCATTTTTTTCACTATAATTGGAAGCTATCAGTATAATGCATTAGCTTTTTTGCAAATTGCTTCTAATTGTGGAATACTGTTTATATATTTAAGCTATTTTGCTTCACAAGTTAATCTCCAAAGAATATTGCACAGGATTATTCTGCAAATATATCAAATGCTTGAAAATCATTCTGAAGTGTTCATTTTGTAATAATGCTGTGATAATGAAGGTTACCATCTCTGATTGGATGAATTCCTGATTTAAGAGCCTCAAGCAAGAGACTGGTAACTTCAGAAGGGAATTTGGTTTAAAAGGATATCTTTAAAAATCACAAATGGCATGTGAAATTAGATTTTTCCAAAATATTGAAGATATTCAAAAGTATTTAAATTTTGTGAATTTACTATTGAGGTTTTAATTTTTCCACTTTTGCTTTTAAATATCTAAGTATTTTTGAACATTTATTATATAGGATAAGATTGACATCTTTGACAGGTTTGGCTAGGTCTAGATTTACTTGACTGATTTCTTTTACTCTTGTTTTATTTTATCAGCAGGATTAGTTTGGACTGGCCTACATGACTCTTCTTTTATGCCACAAAGCTCTTGTCACACAAATGACCTCCTTCTGGTCCCAGTGTTTTCCACAACTTCCCACTTTGTGGCCTACGAAAGAGTAATCTTTTTACTCAAGTCAGTTAGTTCACTGCCACATATAATGCACCTTCTGATTTTTCTGTGGTTGCTCATGGCAATCATGATTCTTTGAGAGTAATCTTGGAGAGTTGGGAGTGTTAATTGTAATACAGGTTAATAATTGCTAATAGCAGCTGGCTGTTTGCAATTCCACAAAACAATTGTTGGATATGTGAGGCTTTCACAAAGAAAGAATTAGAGTTCTGACATTCCATTTGTTATCGGGCATCAACTCCAAGCAAGGGATTTTTCCTATGCTATATAAATAACATGCCAAATTAACACATCTCTCATTATTTGTGTTTTGTGCTTTTAAGAAAGTATAAAGTATATCTGCCCATTGACTCTTGCCATTATTGATCAGTAAGGTATAATCCAATTCATCACATTGATTGGTCATTTAAATCCAAAACAAACTAAAATGTATTTTAAATTCCAGTTTTCCTTTGGCAAATGGATGTCTGGTGGGGGGGGGGGGGAACGGAAATCAGTCTGAAACCAACAAATTCTGCCAAGTTTTGACTAGGAATTTTGTCTTTTGACTTAGGTTTGCAGCATGTTGCGTGAACATTTCTTCTTGAGCTGGCTGGTTTTGTTTAGGGGATAATGTATTTGAACAATATATAAATACTAACTCAATGCTGTGAAAAGTAAATAAACCACAAGGAATGGAACTATGACTGAAACTTCAGTTGAAAGCCAGAACATTTAATCAATTCTTTTAAAAACAAGTCATGTCTTTCTGATCATTTTTTTCAGTTCTGACTAAATTTTAAATGAAGCTTGATTTAAAGTAATTGAAGAGACTCGACGATTTCATTTGGATTTGGTGTGATAAATTAAGTGTGGTGGGTTAAATGTTACATTAGTATATCCAACATAGGAATTGAGTTAATTGTCCATGTAGATAATGAACATTTAATTGGTACATTAGCCTTTGTGTAAAAGGTTTGCTCAGTGTTGCCATAGATGCACTTAAGCACTCAGCGAAACAGCATATGAGAACAACTTGGCTTAGTGTAACCCAAGTCAATTGTATGGAGTCAATTGTTTCAGTCAAATAATATTATCTGAGACCAGTAGATGAAAGAATATGTCAATTTTTGCAAGTACCTGTAATTTTGTTTTCTTCCTTTAAATGTATGCCCCAAAATTACATTGCTTTTACTTCATGTGCAAATTATAAGGCCAAATACTACCATGTAAAACATTGCCCAGGAAGTACATTGGTGCTGGGATAGCCCACACAAGCCCCCCAACAGTGATATTCTGTCATTCATTTGCTGTTGGGTGTGATAAGAGACCTTACTCTAGGAGGCTGTTTTTCATAGCTGTAGAAATCAGACAGGTAAGTAGGGGGTGCCTGGTTAATGCTAATGTGAATTGGGTTTGGAGATGAAGGATGGAAGGCTGTTAGGCGTGATGCAATGGTGTGAATGAAGTAATGCTGAGGTTCAGCAGTGGAGGTCTGGACTGGAATCTGGCAAGAGAAGGAGGTGCCTACGAATGGCTGTGCGGTTGGGTCAGGGTCCTGGGGTGAGTTAAATGGTGCCAGGGGCAATAAGCAACAAGCTGTGAGAACTAGCTCCAAAAATAATAGGAAGACAGGTGGAGGCTTTGTATTGCATAGCAGCAGGTCAGGTACAACTGGCCATTGAATAAAACCAGAGCAGGCTTCAAGTCTCCATGCATGGTTTATAGCCTGCACTATTCGGGTGCTTTCAAAGCACAAGAGAATTTTTAGACAAAGTGGCACCAAGACATGCTGTGTGTCCTCTGACTTCCTCTGCATGTCCTGTACATGTGCGTCTCATGCACTTGGGTGAACCAGACTAAAATTATTGAATTGCCAAATGATCTGTTGGCTGGACTATCATAGATAGACTTCTCTCACATTCATATAGATCTGTTCACAATTGACATGTGACAGGCAAAGTGAGACTTTTTTTCATGTGAGAACGCATTTTGTCATTTGTGTTTTAAATAATATGTCAGTTGTATAGTGTGGCAAAATGTTCTCTACACACAGAAAAGTTCCTAGTCCAATATTGTTCTGAGTCATGATGCATGCTTATCTAGGGTTGCATAATAGTTTGTCAAGACTGAGTGACTTTGTCTAATGATTAGCTGCCATTTACCTCTGGAATTTATTTGTGAGACAATAACTCCACTCTGGTTCTTGAGAAGCTTTCTATGCAAGCAAAATGGTTTTTTTTTGGTTAGACTTGCATTTAAAAATCTGACATGGAAATTTTGCCCTGCACGATGTCTGAAATATGAGAGCAGGAAACTTGTTCATATGTAATGAAAGACTAGAATGAGGGTAGGACTGATCAGGGATAAAAGAGGATACATACGCTTGAAATCGGGGGAGGTAGGGGAGGTTTGTAATGAATACTTTGCTTCAGTATTTTACCAGTGAGAAGGACCTTGATGAAGTGTGGACAGCATACAGCAGTCTGATGTGCTGGAATATGTTAACAAAGGAACTTTTGAAAAATATTAGGATAGATAATATGTCTGGATGGTATGTACCACAGGTTATGGTGGGAGGCGATGGAAGAGATTGCTGCACCTTTGGTGATGATCATTGCATCCTAACCAGCTGCAGGGATAGAGTCAGAGGATTGCAGAGTGGATAATGTTATTCCTTTGTTCAAGAAAGATAATAAGGGGACTCTGGGAATTATTAATCTGTGAGTCTTGGGTGAGTGGGCAAACTATTGGAGAGGATTCTCAGAGACAGGATTTATGAGCATTTGGAGAAGGATAGTCCAATTTGGGATAATCAGCATGGCTTTGTGAGACGCAAGTCAAGCTTCATGTGATTGATTGAATTCTTCAAAGAAGTGACAAAACATATTGATGAAGGTAGAGCAGTAGAAATGGTGTATACGGATTTTAGTATGACATTTGACGAGGTTTCCCATGGTAAGCTCATTCATTAAGTCAGGAGGCATGGGATCCAGGGAAACTTGGCTATGTGGATTCCAAATTAGTTTGCCACAGAAGGCAGAGGGTGGTAGTAGGTAAAGCATATTCTGCCTGGAGGTTGGTGACCAGTCGTGTTCCACAGTGATCTGTTCTTCATGATTTTGTTTTTAATGACTGTGAGGAAGTGGAAGAGTGTGTTCGTAAGTTTGCAGATGAGATGAAGCTTGATGCCATTGTGGATAGTGTAGAAAGTTATGGTAGGGTACAATGGGACATTGATAGGATGCAGAGCTGGGCTGAGAACTGATACACGTTGTAATGTCGAACTTGAAGGCAGAGTTAGTGGCAGGATTCTTAGTGCAAAGGAATAGAAGGATCTTGGGGTCCAAGTCCATAGTTTCTCAAAGTTGCTGCGCAAGTTGATAAGGTGGTTAATAAGGCATTAGTTGGGGGATTGAGTTCAATCTCTTGAATTCAAGAGTTGCAACTCGATAAAATTCTGGTTAGACCACACTTGGAGTGTTGTGTTCACTTCTGGTCACCAGTGACTTTTTCCCAGGAGGGAATGGTTAATACAAGGGAGCATAACTTTAAGGTATTGGGAAGGAAAATATGGGGGGCGAGTGGTGGGGAGGGATGTCAGAGGCCATTTTTTTTTAACACAGGGAGTGGTGGGTGTATGGAATGTGTTGCAGGGGTAGCGGTAGAGGCAGATACATTAGGGACATTTAAGAAACTTATTAGATAGGCACATGGACGAAAGAATAACAGAAGGCTTGGTGAGAGAGAAGGGCCAGATTGAATTTAAAATGGGTTAATAGTTCAGTACAATATCATGGCTGAAGGGCCTGTACTGTGCTGTAAGATTCTATATTCTGTGAAAGAGTAATGTTTTACTTTGTGCTGGGAATCTAACAAATCTCTGAATCCATTCTGATTTTGGCCCAACTTATCCCCAGTGCTGACTAGCTGTGTCTCCCATTCCCACCCCTGCCCATTGACCAGTGAAATCCCCTTTCACTAAGCCTCCACAAAGGTTGACCCTTCTTTCCTCCAACCTGACCTTTTCGCCTCTCCGTGACCGCAACTTGCAATTGTCTTTCTTGCTGCTTTCTTTCCTTCTTTTGTTGCTGCTGCAGAGTTTGACTGCTTTCTGATGATGAGGCTTTCTCAGTTTGCTAGGTTGGTTTAAAGTGTAAAAAATGTTTGTGCGGTAATTGCCAGGAATCGCACTCTAGATCCTGTTCCTGCAACATCTTTTGTAAACAACAGTGAGTGCTTGTAAAATAAAAATACAAGCATTTTGATTGGATTGACTGTTTCTCTTCTCTCAGTCTGCCTCTCTTTAAGTGTCAGATGAAGTGGATGTTCTCCCTTTAGTTTCCTTCTTGCCCACAACATCACAGCCTAGCCGGATTGAACCCCTCCCCGGCACCTATCAGGGTACTTAACTGTGATGTTCTTCTTTTACCCTTCCCCTCCACCCCTGACACACGCTATCCTCCTATTTAAAGATCTAATCGTGCTACCCTAAGCCCCTCTCCACACACTGGTCTTCTCCCTAATTCCTTTGTAGGATGAGGAAAGGAAAGGCCTTTGTGTGCAGTAAGAATGCAAGACTTGATCTTTTGGACAAAATGCACTGGCCTTGTTTGCAATAGAAATTTGCAGTGGGGGGGGGGAAGGGAAGCACTGGTTTAAAAACATGATTACACTGTGTAGGCCTGTTGCTGGTTTAGCAGGCATTTTCTAAGGCAGAACAATTTCCAGATCAGAATCCGATAATTTCTCTGATAATGTATTGCTCTTCAACAGTGTTGATTTCAGGATTCCCACATAGGAAAAAGAAAAGTCACCTTGCTGGCCATGTGCCAGTGGTGCTGTGAACAGGTTGGTATAAATGCTGGAGAAATTCATCTGTGCTGCTGAATTTGCAGGGGAAATAATGGAAGCAAGAATGTTTTTGTTTTTTGGGAAGTGATACAGTGGATTCAAAGATGGCAGTATTGTCAATTACACTCAGTTTAGCACAACCCACTTAGATATTTATTGTAGAAATATTCCATATTAGTGATCAACATTCATACAAGTGTAACATTTCAAGAGAAATCAAATCAATCCTTGACATTACAGATTGGCAGTGGAGCCTTTTCATCAAATAAGCAGCTCCACATGTTACCCAATCTTTTTAAATGAAAAGAAAGTGTTGTGTATTTAATATTTCAGTACTATTCGAGTACGTGAGTAGGAGCACATGGAGCTGTGACACCTGGAATGGGAGAGTGGCTCCAACAAATCCCAGGAACAACATCTGAGGTCATCCAGAAGAGCACACTCCTCGGAACAGCAAGGATAGGACGCTGAACCTTCAAGCTCCCAGGCTTCTGGTAGAAGACTCGAGATTGAGGGTATAATGCATGTACACACCCGCCACAAGGGGTGAGAGAGAAAAATATACAGATATAGATTGAACATTCATGTTTATTTAAATACTTCATTATGGGTTAAATGTATAAATACGTGAATTGCATACGTCATCACGCTACCACGTGATGCTTGCATGCCTCATTAAAGTAAACACGAAGTTAGACCTACATTCGGACTGCTGTATCTTCCTCTGAATTAGCTTCATGTTTTGAAGCTACAAAACATAACGAAGGATAGTCAATCCTTTGAAGAATGATGCATTTCATACGATACTTTGCGAGGTTTTCAAGATGCCCCTGTTGGTGACTCCAAAATGTCTAACCTTGGAGTTGTGGAAGAAATTCTGTAATCCCAGCTAATGGCATTTCATCCAGAGATCATCTTACTTTTATCAATTGTATGAGTAGAATCCTCATCAAATCTAACAGACTTTGATTTAGATACCACATTTACATCAAAGCATACGGTGAAGTATGTCATTTGTGTTAACAACCAGCACATCCAAGGATGTGCTGGGGCAGCCCGCAAGTGTTGCTACACATTCCAGCTTTGTTAAGGAGTAATGTAAAGATTGAAAAATGTTTCATCTAACTGACGTGATTAGGGATGTAGTATTGTTGTTTCATTAAGCTATATTTGTAGAAATCCTGTTTTTAAGAACTCTGTTTATTTCCTCTTGAAAACTGCATGTACTTGTCAGTGCGACCTATATCTTGGTTGCAGTAATACAGGACACCAGCAGTGAGTTTGTACACACGATCGATTCAAAGGTTAAACAGTTGTTATTTACGAGTATTGGTAAAGAACTTCGGAAGGCTTTGAAAAATCATCAAATAGATTTAAAGTGGACGATTACAAGAAGAATAAAGTCATAACCCAAAACAAAAATGTTTTAAGGTGAATGAACCATAAAACTAGAAAGGTGTTTGGAGTACAACCTGAGTAAGTACGACATTGATGGAAAAGGCTTTCATGGATTGAGAGGATGATCTTCTTACAGAGTTACTAATATATAAAGACTTTCTGTATGTGAAAGAATTAGGGTACAATAACTTTAGTATTTAATACTTTAAGAAAGGTATTTGATAGCATTCTGCTGAATAGGATTAATAAGGTTGTGAACTCATGGAGGCACTGATTCTGGTATTGGATGAACTGTGGCATTTCAGTCTATACTATGCTGTAACATACTGAAAATAAAGGCTATTTTCTTTTCTGTTTTGACATGTCTTTGATAGAACATGTAGAATTACAGATTGGTAAATCTTGCACCATGAATGCTTTCTTAGAAGGGAATTAATATCATTTAACACTCTGAAGCAAAGAAATGTAAATTGACGGGTGGTTCAAATCAAGGCTAGAATCCTCTGGTAGCAGAGCTAATTACAGGTTTCCCCCGCCATCCGAAGGTAGAGCGTTCCTATGAAACGGTTCGTAAGCCGGAATGTCGTAAAGCGAAGAAGCAATTACCATTTATTTATATGGGAAAATTTTCTGAGCAGTTGCAGACCCAAAAATAACTTACCAAATCATGCAAAATAACACATAAAACCTAAAATAACAGTAACATATAGTAAAAGCAGGAATGATATGATAAATACACGACCTATATAAAGTAAAAATACTTCTCTACAATGATTGCCTGCCCGGATCTCCGTAGCGCAAATCTCATGCAAGCGCTGTTGGCATAAACGCGCTCTCCAGTAACCTTTAAACTATGAAGCTGCCAAATCTACCAAATAACACGTAAAAATACACAGCCGATATAAAGTAGAAATAATGTATGTACAGTGTAGTATCACTTATCGGAATCGGGGCAGCGCAGAGCACACTGATGATGGTGTGTTAGGCTGAGTCGGAGTTTGGCTGGTGCAGTGGCCCCCACCCTCCGGGCCACCAACCGATACATTGCCGCAAAGCATGCAGGGGTCCAGCGGTAGCTGGGGCGCACCCAGCTTATCTTTAAGAAAAAAGCCGAAATAAACATGCTAATTAATTAGGTGCTGCCCGGCACGTAAATGTCGGCGCAGATCAGAGGTGATTGCTGATTGCATCGGCACTGATCTGGGCCGACAATTACGTGCTAGGCGGCACCTAATTAATTAGCATGTTTATTTCGGCTTTTTTCTCAAAGATATGCTGTGTGCGTCCCAGCTACCGTTGCATTTTCTGCGAATTGGTTTCTGTCCGTGGCCTGGGGGTTGGGGTGGTGGGATACTGGGGTGTCATCTCATCGTCAATCAGGGCAGGCAGCTCATTTTCTCCTATCACTGCCCGCCTTGATGTCGAAGGTCGAGGTTTGTCGTCTGCTGTGGCTGATGTGGAAGGCTTGCTTGACTGCTGAGCCTCGCGCATTTTTCTATCACACAGTTCTTTGTAAGGACTCAAACCGTCCTGCAAATATCTCCTAAACCGACGTACCCTTTCAAAATTAAAGTCGTACTTTATCATTACTCATTCGGTTTCGATTGTTATCCTTTTTGCTTCCAATTGCATCAGCTCTTCATCTGTCAGTTCTTGGTGATGGGAAGCCAAAACCTCTTCAACATCATGTTCGTCACCTTCCACAAGCCAAACTCATGTTGTCCTTACTTTGTTCACCACAATCAAAATGCTTAATTATGTTTAGTTTTACCGTAAGTGTAACACCCTTACGAGCTCCTTCAAGCTTTTCCGATACCATAGAACTCATCTTGCAAACGGCTGCTCACAGGCACGTGTTAAAGCAAAGCAGTTCCCAATCCGGGGGAGACCGGCTGCTTGGGGCGTGCTCTGCCTTTTATTGCGCGCTGAATTTTTTTTTGTAACAGTGAAAGCACCTTCTGAAAGCGAAAACAGGGTACTAATGTAGGTCTTTCATAACAGTGAGATTTCATAAGCGAACGTTGGAAAAGCGGGCGACACCTGTAATATAGTAATCAAGTGGAGAAAGATACCAGACTTTGAGTGAAGTGATAGCAGACATTGAGTTTTTCTTAATATCTTGCTACTGAAGAAGAAATTGTGAAGATAAATTGCCCATGAAAAGGACAAATATTCTCTGAGGAATAGATGGTTTGGTATGCTTCAGCCCAGCATGGATGCACCATAAAACTTGGTAACTTCGTAGGTTTCATCCTGTATTTTCTATGAAGCATTTAAAACCACTATACCAGAGTTCTGTAATGAAGACTGTTGTATCAATATATTTAACTGAGCAGTGTATGAAGATTTGTTTAAAATAGTTTAGCAGTTTCAAATCTATGTAAAATGGTGTTGCAAAACCTTCACATCTGTGTAAGGCTTCTATTGTTGGCTCTGGTGGAAAGTTGGTGCCTTTGCTCCCAAACTGGTGCAAAATCTAGCTGCTATTAAACATTTTACTGGCATTGTCCTTTAAGCAAGTTCTGAAGTTGTTACCTAGATCCCTTCTGATTTTATTTGGTTTGGAGATGTAACTCTTTATATCTGTGTTAGAAAATCCAGTTCTTTAAGTGAACCCAATTTTATGGTGGTGTTTGATAAGGTGTGTTTATCGATGAAAATGTTTGTATTTAAAGATACTTAAATGATAAAGCATCAGAAAAGAGGGATGTGGCAGATTTTGAAAGGATGCATATTCATATCAAAGAAAAAAAATGAGCTGCAATGATGTTTCTTGAGGAGATACTCCCAGAAGGCACTGGCTACTCTCTCAATAAAGGGCCGAGAATAGTTTTTTTTAGTGCAGTATTCAAATGATTTCAGATATGTAATGGAGTCACTGAACATGATAGTGATTAATGTAAATAGTATATAATGCACTCTTGTTCCTTATGTTTAAATGCACTTAGTGCTTCTACATGTATAGGATCCTGAGAAAACGGCACCATTATTACTTGTCAGCAGTGCACACGTGATAGTGCTGCAGCTCAAAAGGTACATATGTCACAAGCCAACTACAAACAGGAAGGCAGGCCATCTTGAGTGCTCACTGACTTTATTTTTTCGTTGATGAATAGACCAAGTTGTGTATTTAATATTTCAGTAATACTTTATTCTGGTACCACTTAATATGTGCATGCCTTACTAAAGTAAAACCAAGTAGGCACATTTTCCCTGGCTCCCGTGTTTTTCTTTCAATTAGTTTTTGGAGATATAAAACATAATAGTGGCAACAAGGAAGTTTTAAAACGAGCCAGAGATGACTACCTACCTGTTAAAGTGCAGCATGCTTTTCTTCACAAAAGTAGAGAGACATTCGAGTTTTTCAAAAAAAAAAAGGTGTAACACAACTTTCTTTGGAAGGGGAGCTTGATGGTGGAGTTAAAAAAGAGGCAGAAAATGGTCGGAAGTCACGGGTGTGTTCTGGGTGACAGCAAAATAAGCAGAAGTGGCTGGCAACATTGGAGAGAGATGCATTTGATTGCACAACAGATAACTGGATTATTTATACTGAATGAATTGAGCAGGATTTTAAAATAAGTTAAAGTTCAAAGTTCAATAGGCTCATAAGCAGAATCAAAAGGAAGGGGAATCCATTTTAGTCTGCATGTTGGAATTTAAGAAATTGTCCGAGTATTTTAAGTTCAGTGATGAGCTTAATGATGCACTGAGGGATTGTTTAGTTTGTGAAATCTTACTAGAAGGCATTTAAAAATTTCTCCTAACGGATGCACAGGTCACATTTAAAAGAGTAGTTGAAATTGCTGTATCAATGTAAACAATAGCCAGAGGCACAGTTGAGTTGTAGTCAGAAGTGAAAGTGATCATGCTCAAAATTTCAATGTGTCCAAACAGAAACTTGCCTGGCTGAACAAATCATATTACCATTGTGGCAGGGGCTCACATGCACCAGACCATTGCAGGTTTAAAGGTGAAACATGCAGCAAATGCAACAAAGTAGGACCTATACAAAGAGCGTGTTGGGCAGACAAAAATAAATGGGCTGCACAAGAAAGAGAAACAATTTTTAAAAATCGAGTTGTAGTTTCAAAATGAGAACTACTCTGTGTTGTTGAAGAGAAATCTGATAATGATGAGAGTGACAGAGGACTGAGTACCCTTGAGTGTTACAATGTGATAACTAACAAGAGACAAGCAATATGGCTTGCACCAGAAGTGAACAGAAATGAATTGGACACTAGCTTAGCTGTCTCAGTTATTTCCCAAAACTACTGAACTGAACCCTTCAGGTATCCAACTAAGAACTACATTGGAGAAAAGATGATTCCTGTGGGAATGACATATGTAAAAGTGAAATACAACAACCAACAAGATACATTGTGCCTGTCTGTGGTTAAAAACAGGAGGGCCAGCGTTGTGGGGCTGTGATCGACTGAGACAACTGTAACATGATTAGAGATGCATCCACTCTTTGCATGTCACCTTCCCTGCAATAATCAACTGAAAGCGAGTTAGCAAAGGTACTAGATGATGCCACAGCAGTGTACAAGGATGGAATAATCAAACATATCAAGGGTAAAATAGTGTTAAATGAAAATTCAACATCCAAGTTTTACCCAACCCGTCTGGTTCCTTATACCATCTGTCATAAAGTAGCTATTGGGCTAGATCACATAGAGATTGAAGAAATTCTTTCCAAGGCTGAGTGGAGCCATGGGCAATGCCAGTGGTCGCTGTACCAAGAAGGATGGGTTTGTCAGGATCTGTGGTGATTTTAAGGCCATCATCAACCCTGTACTGAAAGCAGATTAGTATCTTCTGCCCAGGATAGAGGACATCTTTGCAAACCTTTTTGGAGGAAAATACTTGAGCTAAGTGTTGGCGCGTGGCCAAGTGGTTAAGGCATTCATCTAGTGACCTGAAGGTCGCTAGTTCGAGCCTTGGCTGAGGTAGCGTGTTGTGTCCTTGAGCAAGGCACTTAACCACACATTGCTGTGTGACGACACCGGTGCCAAGCTGTATGGGTCCTCATGCCCTTCCCTTGGACAACATTGGTGGCATGGAGAGGGGAGACTTGCAGCATGGGCAACTGCTGGTCTTCCATACAACCTTGCTCAGGCCTGCGCCCTGGAGACCTTCCAAGGCGCAAATCCACAGTCTCACGAGACTAACAGATGCCTAAGTAGATTTAGCTGAGCCCTATCTTTAGACAGAGATGAAAGAAGAGTCCGAAGTGTTTCTCAACATAAGCACTCACAAAGGGCTTTATCATTGTAATAGGCTTATTTTTGGAGTAGTATCTGGACCTGCGCTCTGGCAGAAAGTATACTGCAAGGCTGCCCAGTTACTCAGTGTTACCTGGGTGATATCATTACCAGTAAGGATGATGAGGAACATCTACAAAATCTCAGAACAGTGTTAAAAAGATTAGAAGACTTATGGGCTTAGAGCATGATGCAACAAGTGTGAATTCTTTAAACCAAGCATCACTTACTGTGGTCACATCATTGACGCACAAGAATTACACAAGTGTTCTGATAAAATTCAAGCAGTGGTGGATGCCGCAAAGGTCTGAGGTCTACGTGGCAACTCAAAGTGGCCGGAATGTGCAGCAGAAATTCCAGTTCTCCCGGCTTTTTGTTTAACCAGCACCAGGATGAACTTGCCCTTGACAAGGGTTTGCTTATGTAGGGATTGAGAGTAGTTGTACCATCCAAGCTGAGAGCTGAAGCGTTGAAGGCACTGCGTTCCGGTCATCTCAGCATAGTCAAAATGAAAGTGTTGACAGGTTGCCTGGAATATATCATCAGATCAAGCAGCTTGCCATACACTGCTCAGGATGACAACATGTCCAGAAGAAAGATGTCCGGAGCTGTCAGAACCACTTACTGCAGTCTCAGAGTTAACTCCTACAACCACCACGGAGGAGGCTGCAGAATCTGAGATCGTTTCACATCCACAACTCTCATCTGCCAAACCTTGTCAGGAAGGATGTTATCCCACAAGAGTAAGAAAGCTTCCACCGTGATTAAGTCTTAAGGCCTGAAGGGGACAATTTTAAATTTACTATGCGGCGCATATAGTAGTTGTATAGTATACTATGTTTGTGTGTGTGTGTGTACAATACAATATATATTAGAGAGCAGCATATTACATATTTGAGTTGTGATGCATTCTATATTGAGTTGGAGTTAAGAGCTAAGCAAAGAGAAGTGTTGTGTATTTAATACAGGGGTCCCCAACCTTTCTCGCACCGCGAACTGGTTTACTGTTGTCAGTATTCTTGCGGACTGGCTGACAGGGGGGTGGGGGGGGTGGTGTTCAAGTTCAACGGTGCATGACAGGGAATAAGGAAAAGTACAGCTGACTTGTATCGTTTCCTCGTGGTTGGGGACCACTGATTTAATATTTTAGTAATGGTTGAGTAAATATGGTTTGATTAAGCATTCTTTATTTGTGTACATCATTCATTACAGGTTATATGTAGAAGTACATGAATGGCATACACCATTACACCAGCACATCATATGTGCATGCCTCACTAAAGGTTAACTAAGTAGACACACTTTACCTGGCTCTAATCAGGATTTGGAGGCAAAGTGTAATCCAGGTTAGTAGTGGAATGGTGTAGCCATGACTTGAGGGTATCCACCTCTGTTCCCATGACTTCCTGCAATCCAACAGTAGATGAGCATGGAGCCTGCTCCCATATCTCTACTGTCAGTCTTGACAATAGTTTATTCCAAGCTGTCGTCATACTTCAATCAGAGAACCACCACTTTATGACTTCATTTAAGAAATATGTATATGGGTTAACTCACCATTTCACTTCCAGAAATTGCTTGGTGACTAGTATCTGCAATCATGGGAAATATTTAAAATTGCACCAATTAGTTGCTCATCTTTTTGGTACAATGTCTGCACAGAAACCTCATTTGCCAACATCTTTGATTCCAATTAGTATGGATATCCTATGTAGAGCCAATTAAGGCAGGTTTCTATGTTAGATCAAATGTGCAATGCATTTTTATAATGTCTGCTATTTACCACTCTAACTACTGCACTCCAGCGATGAGTGTTTCTTGACTGTTCAGAAGTGTGGACTACATGATGTATTTTATCTAATACAGTTAAATCTTGTGCAAGAAGGGAGACAGGAGATTGCATGCTGCTCAACCCACCTTGACAAACTTCTGTAGATGTGCGCTGGAGAGTGTACTGTCTGGTTACATCACGGCCTGGTATGGAAACACCAATCCCCTTGAATGGAAAAACCTACAAAAGCAGTGGATACAGCCCAGTTCATTACAGGTAAATCCCTCCCCACCCTTGAACACGTCTACAAAGAGCACTGTCGCAGGAAAGCAGCATCCATTATCAGGAACCTCCACTATCCAGGCCGTGCTTTCTTCTCACTGCTGTCATCAGGAATGAGGTACAGGAGCCTCAGGACCTGCACCATCAGGTGCAGGAACAGTTAATACCCCTTAACCATCAGGCTCTTGTGCCAGAGAGGATAATTTCACTTCACTCACCCCATCACTGAACTGTTCCCACAACCTATGGACTCACTTTCAAAGACTCTTTATCTCATGTTCTAAATATTTATTAATTATTCTTTTTTTTTCCTTTTAGTATTTGCGCAGTTTGTTGTATTTTAGTTGATTGTCCATCTTGTGTGGAGTTTTTCCTTGATTCTATTGTGTTTTTTTGTATTTACTGTGAATGCCCACAAGAAAATGAATCTCAAACAACAGGAATTCTGCAGATGCTGGAAATTCAAGCAACACACATCAAAGTTGCTGGTGAACGCAGCATGCCAGGCAGCATCTGTAGGAAGAGGTACAGTCGACGTTTCAGGCCGAGACTCTTCGTCAGGACTAACTGAAGGAAGAGCGAGTAAGGGATTTGAAAGTTGCAGGGGGAGGGGGAGATCCAAAATGATAGGAGAAGACAGGAGGGGGAGGGATGGAGCCAAGAGCTGGACAGGTGATTGGCAAAAGGGGATACGAGAGGATCATGGGACAGGAGGTCCGGGAAGAAAGACAAGGGGTGGGGGGGGACCCAGAGGATGAGCAAGAGGTATATTCAGAGGGACAGAGGGAGAAAAAGGAGAGTGAGAGAAAGAATGTGTGCATAAAAATGAGTAACAGATGGGATACGAGGGGAAGGTGGGGCCTTAGCGGAAGTTAGAGAAGTCGATGTTCATGCCATCAGGTTGGAGGCTACCCAGACGGAATATAAGGTGTTCCTTGAGAATAAGTTTACTTTGAACTTTGTTCCTCCAGCAAATTGATTATTGCTCCAATACAAGAAGACTCTTTTGACCATTTTAGAAGTTGGAAATAAAAACAATAATTTATAATTGTTGTTAGTGGACCACCTTCCCTTTATACTCACATTGTTGGATCTTCAGTTGAAGTCAACAGCCAGAAGCCGTTCCATCCATGAATTAATTAAATTTTAAGCATCTTCTTGCTATCAAATCTGTTTATTAAAATTAAGACAGTAGTTCTCAGACTAACTATTCAATGCGAAGATTATCTTCACTTGTTATTAATTGGCTTTAACATGGTAAGGGCAAAAGTGCTTCTTTGAGGATCAGCTTCAGTAATACTTGAAGTAAGATCTGTTATTGCTGCATCAAGTGATTGTGTTGTTGGCTGAATCTATCATCCCTATTCAAATAATTCATTAATCCAGAGATTTGCACACAATATTCATGATCTGAGAATTACACATGGCTGAATTTTCTTATCACCTAATATGGTTGTAAATTTGCAGCATACTAGTACTTGAGTACTGTATCACTTAATCTCTGAATTTGTTTTTGCTGCTTCATTTAAAAATAGAGAAAAACTGTTTTATCTTGTAAGGACACACAATCTGGTATTTGCATAAATGACATTCGAGTACACCATTCCTTGACTAAGAGCAAACTATCACTTTATAGTCTAGCCTGTGTATACATCACCTGGCATTATGCTTCAAAAGATTAAACAAAGTGTTGCATTGTATATAGGGTTTCAATAATTATTATATATGTCTGGATACATAATATCCTTCACTAATCATTGTTGTTTTTGGCTCACAAGATAGTGAGAGTAAGTAGTTTCATTTTCAGTGAGGTGTTCTATTGTAATTTCCAAGCATGTCACTGTGTGTGTGTGTGTGTGTGTGTATGATAGTTTTTGAAGTAATTCGGTGGTGAAGTGGTTGTGATGGTACGTAAAAATGAAATTCTTCAGGCATGCTACTTACTTTACTTTATACTTTATTGTCGCCAAGCAATTGATACTAGAACGTACAATCATCACGGCTATATTTGATTCTGCGCTTCCCGCTCCCTGGAGTACAAATCGATAGTAAATATTAAAAAATTAAATTATAAATCATAAATAGAAAATGGAAAGTAAGGTAGTGCGAAAAAACCGAGAGGCAGGTCCGGATATTTGGAAGGTACGGCCCACATCCAGGTGAGGATCTGTTCAGTAGTCTTATCACAGTGGAAAGAAGCTGTTCCCAAATCTGGCCGTACCAGTCTTCAAGCTCCTGAGCCTTCTCCTGGAGGGAAGAGGGACGAAAAGTGTGTTGGCTGGGTGGGTCGTGTCCTTGATTATCCTGGCAGCACTGCTCCGACAATGTGTGGTGTAAAGTGAGTCCAAAGACGGAAGATTGGCTTGTGTGATATGCTGCGCCGTGTTCATGATCTTCTGCAGCTCCTTCCAGTCTTTAGTCAAATTATCACGTTATTGTATGTGAATGGCGGAGCAATTTGTCAAGTAAAGCGTCGAGCAAGATTGAAATCAATGAGGACGAGAGCCGAAGGAGAGTGAGTGTTCAGTGCATCTGCCTGTGTGTGACAGGTCCCCCTCCCCCTCCCCCTCCCCCTCGTGCTGGAGGAAGGCACAGGAATCTTGCTTCTTGGGCAAGGTTTGATTGGCATGGTTTGTGAATCAGACTTGTTTTTAGAGGACTCTGTTTCATGTTATGATGTGTTTCTGGTTACTACCTTTTTTTTTGCTATTTTGTGTGATTTTGATCAGGGCGGACTGGCTTTGTAGTCTGTAGTCAGCAAGCGACAGTGCTAAAGTGAACTGAACTAAACTGAACATCCCTGGACTATTTCAAGGACTCTTTGGTTTGATATTTAATGTCCTGTGTTATTTGCTCTTTTTTGCTGTTTGCGTGATTTTTTTTTTGCGCGTCGCGCGTCTGAGGTTTCCTTTGAATGGGTTCCATGGTGTTTCTTTGTTTCGTGGCTGACTGCGGGAAGATGAATCTCGGTTGTGTACTGCATACATATTTTGATAATAAATGTGTTTTCAATCTTTGTGAATGTAGCATTGATATGAAAGGGTTGGAGTCAAAAAGAATAATTGGGCAGCAAAGAAATCGTTGTTTTGAGAGTGTGAATATGAAGGGTATAGGGTAACTACTACGATTGCAGTCAAAGTTCGGTGGACCAGCAGTAAGCTGACACCTGGTATAGGAAAGCAGATATTTAAAAGAAATACCACAAGGAGATAGTAATCATAATCTAATACGTTCTTATTGTAAATATGGAAAGAAATGATTGTTGAAAGTAGAGTTCAATCCCGAGTAGTTTATGAACCTTGGAGGTTAATAGATGGCTTAACTAGATAAATTGTGAATTGACCTTTGCTCGAGCTTTCTTTGTTCCTGGTTTTGGAATTCCAGCATCTACAGCATTTTGATTTTACACTGGAATATTCATAATCCTGTCATGTTAGGTATGCTTGATGTGTGAGATCAGCTTCAAAGTTTAACTGAAAAGCTGCCAGTTGTAAGTGATATAGCTGCTGATCTGAATCATCAGCCGTGAGTGTGGCAGCTTGTTGTTATGCTGTTGGTGGACTAGCATTGCAAAGGTCCCACTATTAATCCATATCCAAATTACTACATTCAAACCCCATCTTTGCAATTTGACAATATGAATTTAAAATAAATGTAAAACTAATCAGATAGCTATTGAGGAAGTGATCTGACTGTGTGCATTCTGACTTTCGGAAAAATTAACAGTCACACACCATTCTGGACCCTTCAATGGGCATGAATTTGTGCCTTGCCGGTGTTCTCACAAAGTAAGAACTATTGTATTCAATAGAAGAACTGTGGTGATGGGGAGAAATTGGTTCTCCTATATTTGAGGATTTCAAGAAACAACGTAACCATCCAAGTCATCACAAATGATAATCTACATTTGCATTAATGCGGCTTTTGTATAGGCTGATTTTAATGAGTATATTTTGGCAATATTTCAAATAATAGATTTGAGCAAAAGATATTGTTTTCAAAGTGTCATGGTATTGGGTTTGCTGACCATGAAGTTCTAAACTCAAATGAAAACTTTAAGCCTTAGTGGATATAAATAGCTACAAGTACTCTCACTAAAGGGAGTTTATACTGTAACTATCCAATCTTCAAAGACTATTTCACTTCCCTGTTTATTCTCCACAGTGTGTTTAGCTGCCAATTCCTACTATTCAAGCTGGTGGGACGCTTCTCCCTTTCAAGGAGAAGATATTTTCAGCTAGCAAAGTAATTTAAAACGCAGTTCATTTATTTTCAGTGATACATGTTTAAATCCGCACAACAATCTTAAAAAAACATTTAAAACTCGTAGAGGATTTCTATCCTAAACCATTTCCAAATTACAAACAATTTCCAAAAGCACAAAGCATTCCTGAAACATAAAGCATTTTTAAAATGCAAAGGATTTCCAAAACTAGTATAATTCCGATAAAGTAAAAGGACAAAATAATATGTTGCAGATGAAGAAGTCATCCATTGCAGAAATCGATTCTGGTTCACCCCATGTTTCTTCATGCTTCTCATGTCTCTTAGCCCATCCCCAATAAGCTTGAACTGCTCTCTACATTCTTATCCTTTCTCTACCACTTGGGTGACTTCACACGCGTATCAAATTTCCTCTGATACCTTTTTAACATGAAAGCATCTTTATATAGTATTTTTAAAAAATCATTGTTCATGTTTTGTAATTGATGTATGGTTTTGTGTAGCATCCAGCTCTCAAAGCTACTAATTTTCAGGAAGGAGAAACGTAACCTATTGTTCCCACATCCACATATACCTTTTCTACCACTAGGGACAATTCACAGAATCAGTAAGCCCGCCAACCAGTGCATTTGTGACGTGGGAGGAACTCAGAACACCCAGAGGAGACCCACATGGTCAGAACATGCAAAGGCCACACAGAGCACCTGAGATCAGGATTGAATCTAGATTGCTGGAGCTCTGAGGTACTGGCTCTGTGAACTATGCCACTGTGCTCCCCCGGTTTAAGTATTTTATGAAATTGTGCAAAGATAAAGGCTTTTTTATAAATGAGCTTGTTTTTATTTTTGAACTTGGCAACAATTGTAAGTGATTCTGCCAGTTTAAGCATGTCTGAATGTTATTAGAAAGACGATAACTGCATAATTTTGGATGAGGAATGTGAATTCCTGCTAGCACGAATACAACTTGTGAAGAATATGCAGTTAATTACTATGTCCAAAATCAGTAGTTCGTGACACTTTACATCAGGTTATTTGCCAATATCTGCTTTTAAAAGTAAGGTGTAATGGCTCAAAGCCATTCTGCCCTTGTGAAAAACAACTAACTCCTTGAAGTGGCTTTGTACCATTAGATCTCCTGCCTCTCCCAAACAAACAGCCATTAATTTTTAGGTAGGTTATTTCACACTTCAGGAGCAATATAAGTGAATTGGATTTTTGTTCATCTGTTAGATCATCCAGTGATGATCCATGTTGAAATCATGGTTTGAAATAGGAGTGGAATTGGCTGCTCGTCTCTCTAAGACGTCATTGTTGAAGCTGCCTTTGCCCAGCTGACATGAGCAAAAAATACATAGATTGATTCTAGAGTCAAATCTGGGGACTTCCAATCTGTGAGTGAGCTAGGAATGCTAAAATGTTTCTGTCAATGGAATACATCATATCCTTTGCAGACAAAAATCAATGCAATAATGATTTGCCCTTAAAACTGATCAATTTGACATTGCCTTCGGTTGATGTCTTTGTTACACTTTATACAGTGTAATTGTGAGTTGATAATAGTCTGACTACTGGAGCCAACAAGAAGCAAGGCATCACTGACAGTCGCAGACAGAAATTTTTTTAAAGTTCAAAGTAAATTTGTTATTGAAGTACATGTATGTTACCATATAAAACCCTGAGCTCCATTTTCTTGCAGGCACACTCAGTAAATCCACAATGCATAATAGAATAGAGTAAAAGACTGTACCCAACAGGGCAGAGAAATGACCAATGTGTAAAAGACAACAAACTGCAAAGACAAAAGAGAAAAAACAAGTAATATATAAATAAGAAATAAGTACGGAGAACATGAGATGAGGAGTATTTATTTTGTTTTATGGTGTTTACTCTTTACCACAGCCATTATCACAAAACGTGACCTTTCAGAGCTGCCAGTCTAATTTCTACGTTTCTGACAATTGGTTTGCCTGGAAATTGTGAGCAGTTCTAAATGACTTGTGCATTTGACATCATTAACATTTTATTTCAAAATGGGAGAAGCCCAACATTTTTATGTTTCCATTTGCAAAGTTTCTATGAGGGAAATGTCTGCACAATATCAACTCATCTGGTTGAGAAGACCAATAGTGTTGCTTAAATAATACATTTTTGCATGTGAAAATATGCAATGGATAAGATGGGTAATATCAGCCCTTCACCAATTCTGATCTGAAATAGTTCACAAGTGCCTGATTTACTAAACCACAAATAGTAGCTGAGTGCTGAATAGTAATATCTACATCAGGCATCTGTTTGTTGATTACAACTCCATGTTCAACCCTATCATGCCCTCAGTACTAATCAACAAGCTCTAAAACCTGAGTCTCTGTACCTCCCTCTGCAACTGGATCCCAGACTGCCTCACCAGGTGACCACAATCAGTGCACATCGGAACTAACATCTCCTCCTCGCTGACGTTCAACACTGTTGCACCTCAAGGATACATGCTCAGCTCACTGCTCTACTCTCTCTACACCCACAAGTGTGTGTCTAGGCACAGCTCAAATACCTCCCATAAATTTGCCGATGACACAACTATTGTTGGCAGAATTTCAGATGGTAATGCAGAGGTGTACAGGAGTGAGATAGATCAGCTGGTTGAGAGGTGTCACATCAACCTTGCCCTCAATGTCAGTAAGGCCAAGGAATTCATTGTAGACTTCAGGAAGAGGAAGTTGGAACACACAGCATTCCTTATTGAGGGATCAGCAGTGGAAAGGATGAGCAGTTCCAAGTTCTTGGATGTCAACATCTCTGAAGATCCAACCTGGGTCCAACATATCGATGTAGCTACAAAGCAGGCATAGCGGCAGTGTCATTCGGAGTTAGAGGAGGCATGATATGTCACCTAAGCGTCTAGTAAATTTCTACAGATGTACCACGGAGAGCATTCTAACTGTTTGCAACATCGTCTGGTTTGGAGGGCCACTGCACAGGATCAGAAGAAGATGCAGAAAGATGCAAACTTAGCCAACTCCATCATGAGCACCAGACTCCCCAACATCAAGGACATCTTCAAAAGGCAGTGCCTCAAAAGGCAGCATCATTCATTAAGGATCTCCATCACCCAAGACATGCCCTCTTCTTACATAAGAACATAAGAAATAGGAGTAGGAGTAGGCTATCTAGCCCATTGAGCCTGCTCCACCATTCAATAAGATCATGGCTGATCTGGCCATGGACTCATCTCCACCTACCTGCCTTTTCCCCATAACCTTTAATTCCCCTACTATGCAAAAATCTATCCAACCTCATCTTAAGTATATTTTCTTAAGTAGCCTCCACTGCTTCATTGGGCAGAGAATTCCACAGATTTACCACTCTCTGGGAAAAGCAGTTCCTCCTCATCTCCATCCTAAATCTACTCCCCCAAATCTTGAGGCTATGTCCCCTAATTCTACTCTCACCTACCAGTGGAAACAACTTTCCTGCCTCTATCTTATCTAACCCTTTCATAATTTTGTATGTTTCTGTAAGATCTTATTGCTACCATCGAGGAGGAGGTAGAGGAGTCTGAAGACACACCCTTAATGTTTCAGGTATTTGTTGGAGCCAGTCTCCCAGTCCAGATGTCACAACTCCAAGTGCTCCTATCAGCACCAGGGTTACTCTGGCTTTAACCTTCCACATCCTTATTATCTGCTCTTTTGAGCCCTGGTGTTTCTCCAGCTTCTCATAGTCTTTCTTCCTGATGTTTCTGTCATTCAGAATTGCCACATCTACAAACGTATTACTGTTGCTTTCTTCTGTTCCTTGTCCAGTATTACTATGTCTGGATGGTTGGCCAGTACCTGCTTATCAGTCTGTATTTGGAAGTCCCACAGGATCTTAGCTCTGTCATTCTCCCCTACCTTCTTGGTTGTTTCCCATTTTGACTTGGGACTGTCCAATCCATACTCAGCGCAGATGTTCCTGTATACAGTTCCTGTAATTTGGTTGTACCGTTCTGCTCATGCTGTCCCTGCCTGCATCTTGCACCTTGCCACTATATGCTGGACGGTTTCAGCAGATTTGTTGCACAGTTTGTATCTCGGGTCTTGTCTGCTGTGATAGACCCCTGCTTCTATTGCTGTTGCGCTCTGTGCGTGTTCTTGTGCAGCCAATTAGATGTTATATATATATTTTCTTATTGTAATATGTATTTTTATTATGTAGTGCATTGTACTTTTGCAAAACAACAGATTTTTTGACATATGCCAGTGAGATTATACCTGATTCTGATTATTGACAATGTTTACAGGCCCTGGTTCATTTTATTGCTCACTAGTTATGAACAAGAAGCTACAAGTTTGCTCTCTGGTTGGATGTCACTAATCTCTCCTTGGCTCAGTTACCAAATTTCATCCATACTGGTCTCAGTTGGGTTCTTAATTAGGATGTTGCCTGGCAGCAAAGAATTTCATCTTCAGTGCAAGAGAAAAATGCAGTGGATTCTGGCTAATTGGGCTATCAGTTATTTGGGACAGCCTCTTATTTGGGACAACTCTTAAGAAACAAAAACTAATGGAGAAAATAGCTAGGATTCATTTTTTTTGGGACAGTATGCTGCTAATTGGAATAGGAGACTGATACTGAACAATTTACTAGTGTTAATCAGTACACTTGTGCGGCTGTTAAACACTACACTACTTAGTGCAAACAGTTTTTAAACTAAAATCAATTGTGTGTGTTTGTGTTCAAAAAGGAGTGATTTTTGTCACCGATGGTTGACGAAAAATCAGCGGTAAGACAATTTGGAACTGTTTTGCTCACTGTGGTTTCAAGTATTCAGGCTTGGAGATGCCTGAAACTGCTGGGAGGAAAATGAAATGATTTTTCTACTTCAAGTTAGGAACTGCGAAGAATTTGAACGTATCAACAATCATCTTGAATGTTCAAATGAAAATGAAGATTTGGAAGATGCAATCATCGAAGGCATTATATGAAGGATGTCCATTATCTGCACCAAGTGTTTACGCAGATTTTGTTGATTTACTGTCATTCGAAAGAATACTGCAGCGTACACAGTGATTGAATACTGCTTTGATAACTATTAAGAACAACAGTTTTATAGTACTGTAGTAATTATGATTTTTAATTTTGTCTCATTTTTGTGACCTATATTGATTTATTTTTTACAATCTATGTAAAGCACTTTGAGCCTGTCTTTTAAAGCATGAAAGCTGCTATATAAATTTATTATTTTTTTATTAGACTGGGCAAACCTGAGGTACAGGCATAGCTAAGCACATTCATTTCTCAATTGCTAGGAACGTTCAGACTATTCTATTGGTGTTTAGTGTTATGGCTTTCTGAAGATTTACCTGTACATAAATATTGCTGTGTGGACCTAATTGTTTAATGTTATTATGTAGTGACTTTGGGATGATACCAGTTGCAGATATTACTACTTGGACAATTTATTCCTTGTTCATGTTCTGTCTTGCAATGTCCTTTTTTTTAAATTCAGTACATTTCTGGGGTTTTTCACATTGATTTCTGTATGTCGCATGGGTTTTGACTGACAATATCTAATAAGTAAGTTGTTCTTGCTTTTTTATACTGTATTATTATATCTGGATGATTATTATGGATTGTACTATCTATAATAATCGATCAGTTGTAATATAATTTGTAGTACTCTTGAGTCTAAAGCTGGATCAGGCTTGTATTTATAGTATGGTGATTTTTATGACTGTATTTTAAAGCAAGATTTTGGCGAATGATGTTTGCCACTTGATTGTGCCTGTGTAAGTAATCAGATTGAGTTAAACTGCTGCAGAATCTTGTAATATGGTGGATTGTTACTCGTTTCTCCTCTGGTATTTTCTGTATTTATCCCCTTGAATTGGTTGGTCTTTCATTATGTATTTTTGTATTATGAATTATGTATTATGTATTTTTGATATTTGATATTTTTGATACTACCTGGTCCTGTATTGCCACACGCAACCCTTCTGTTTCTGGGAGCAGGTCTCCAACTATGAGCTAGGCATTCGACACTTTGTCAACATCTTGTCCACTTAGATTGTGGAGGTGTCTAACTGTGGAGGGTCATACCATTGGTTAATGTTGTCTTCTGTAGTGAAAACGCCTTCATTTTTCTGGGCTAGGTTTTCATTATTATTGTTACTGTTCCAATTTGTTTCGTAATTTATTTAAATACGTAATTTGTTACTCATTTATATGGTAGTTTGTCTTTTTTATATGTTTTTAATGATGACTATGAAACTTCAGCTAATTGGGGCAGCCTGAAATGTACTGGTCTCGCTGTGCCCCAATTAACTGGAATCCACAGTAATTTACATGGGCTGCTATATCTGACTTCTCATTCTCAGTTAGTGAATGCAGAGGTAGTTATCATCCAGGATATTTGATTGAATTGGGTTTGGAGAGAAGTTGTGAGAAGGGAATGCATCATTAGATGGAAAATATTAGTTTTCCTTCTAGTTCAAAAAATTAAGCTTTCACGTTCTGGATATGACAGATTAAATTATTGCTGGTTCTTAAAGAAGTAGTAGTTATGCTGAAATAATGGTGATCCTGTAAGATAAATGCTTCCGAGCATTTTGCAAGATGGAGTGGGTGATACATGGTGATGTCTTGTGGGCAGTTCACAAAGCTTCTCAATGTACTTCTGAATTACGCTCGCAGCAGTCTGCCGCGTGATAATTTCCCTTTAAGAAACGTACTTTTGAACGGTCTAAATGAACTGTTGCTTTTGCGATCTTTCGAACAACTTGGTGGACTTGGCTCTCAGGAATTCAGGTACAACACCTTTAAGTGGTCGAAGTTCAGCCATTGCCAGAAGAGAGTGCGGTGGGAAGGACTTCAAGCCAGACTAATGCATTGAGGTGTAAAACTTCCTCTACTCAGTATCTTGGTAGCAGATCCAAAGTCACTGAGAACCAGATAGAGGACCGAAGGGCAAGATTGCTTTATTGGAGGGAAATGTGTGATTGCTACATTCTCTGTTTCGTGGAGATGTGGCTCACTTTGGACATGCCAGATACACCAGTCTAGCCCCAGAGTTTCTTCACACACTGGATGGACCAAAATTGATTTTGAGAAGGAAAGAGGTGGCAGTCTGTGATTCTTGATAAACTCTTCATGGTACTCAGACTTAGCAGTCTTGTCACACTTATGTTCTCCCGACCTTGAACATTTAACCATTACGTGCTGTCCATTCTACTTACTGAGAGAGTTCTCTGAGATCCTGACGGAAAGCAGATGTTAGGCAAGCAGTCAATGTATTATGTGCCCTGATTAGCATACGAGAAACAGCTTACCCCAATGCCTTTCAAATCATTGCTAGGGACTTCAATCAGTTCTGCTTAAAGAAATCTCTGCTCAATTATCATCAGCATATCATCTGTAGCACCAGGTGTGCCAACACACTTTACCACTGTTACACCATGATCAGGAATGCCTACTGTACAATCCCTAGACCACATTTTGGGAAATCAGATCTTCTGGCTGTCCTCCTCCTACCTGCATACAGCCAGAGGCTAAATAGCAAGGCACCAGGGGTAGTTGCAGGAGGCTATGGGATTGCTTTGAGTCAGTGGACTGAGCCATGTTCAAGAACTCACCAGAGGATCTGAATGCATACGCCACGGTTATCATGGACTCGGTTATAAAGATACTCATGGATGAGTGTGTTTGCACAAAATTATTTTGTCTTCACCAATCAGAAGCCATGGATGAACCAAGAGATCCACAATCCTCTGAGAACTAGGTTGGTGGCATTCAGGTCTAGTGATGGAGGAAAACACAAGAGGTCCAGGTATGACCTCTGGAAAGCCATCTCACATGTGAAGAGGCAATTCAGACCCAAAGTTGAATCACAGAAGGTTGCTTGACAGTTGTGACAGGGCTTGAATGCTATCAGCTCCTCCAAAATAAAACCAAGCTGCATATGTGACAAGGTTTCGCTCCCAGATGAGCACAATGCCTTTTATGCTCACTTTGACCAACAGAATATGGAGTCACCTGCACGAACTCCCACAGCCCCCAATCACCCAGTGTTTGTGGTCTCTGAGGCTGAGCCCTTGGAAAGTACCTGGTTGAGTGCTGAAGACCTGTGCTGACCAACTTGCTTCAGTGTTTACTGACATTTTTAACCTTTCATTTTGGAAGTCTGAGGTACCTACCTGCATCAAGCGAGCTTCAGTTTTACCAGTACCCAAGAAGAACGTGGTGACCCATCTCAATGATTATGGTCCAGTCACACTTGCATACAGTGTGATGGTGTGCTTTGAGTGGTTGGTGATGAAGCATATCAACTCCTGCCTGAGGAGTGACTTGTATCCTCTCCAATTTGCCTACAGTCACAACAGACTAGCAGGAGATACCATTTCATTGGCTCTTCACTCAACCCTGGAACATTTGGACAGTGAAGATGTATACACCAGGATTTCCCTGTTTTGTCTGCTTGGTTTAATATACATTAAATTTATTTATTTATTAAGGTGCATCGTGGAATAGGCCCTTCTGGCCCTTTGAGCTGCGCTGCCCATCAACCCCCGATTTAACCCTCACCTAATCACGGGACAATTTACAATGACCAATTAACCTACCAATCAGTATTTCTTAGGACTGTGAGAGGAAACTGGAGCACCTGAAGGAAACCCATGTGGTCGCCAAGAGAACACAGAACCTTCTTTCAGACAGCAGCGGGAATTGAACCTGGGTCACTGGTAATGTAACGCATTGTGCTAACCACTGTGCTAACCACTATGCTACTGTGCTGTCCCAAAAAATAGTGTAGAAACATAGAAACATAGAAAATAGGTGCAGGAGTAGGCCATTTGGCCCTTTGAGCCTGCACCACCATTCAGTATGATCATGGCTGATCATCCAACTCAGAACCCTGTACCTGCCTTCTCTCCATACCCCCTGATCCCTTTAGCCACAAGGGCCATATCTAACTCCCTCTTAAATATATCCAATGAACTGGCCTGTGTGTGTTTTAATAACTCTCGTGATTATGGTCCTTGCCTCTGCTTGCCATAAACACAAAAGGACATTTGGAGACCTTTTGGAATCTCAGGTGCCTACAGTATATCTTAAACCTATCTCTCTGGAATCTCTTCTCTTTGTCTACTGAGGATGCTTGTAGTATTTGTTTCATTGGCTTTGGTAACGTTTTGTTCTGCTTTGAAAGTGTTGTGTGAAATTCTCAGTACCACAAAAGAAGTTTTGATCTTGAATGACACCTGCTTATGACTGAGTGAGAGCTAGAATCAGTATGTGTTTGCAAAACAGAATTTGTGTTTGATTCAAACAAGCATCCTTGAATGATGCAAACACAAGGAATTCTGCAGATGCTGGAAATTCAAGCAACACACATCAAAGTTGCTGGTGAACACAGCAGACCAGGCAGCATCTCTAGGAAGAGGTACAGTCGATTTTTCAGGCCAAGACCTTTCATTAGGACTCAATGATGAATGATGTCAACTTTTTGAAACATCAGTGCCAATATTCTGGTCCTGTACAGAAAGATTTTAGTCAACAGCCTCGCTGCAACAATTTGCTGCCTTGTTGGCTGATAATAACAATGTGGTGAACTATCATAGTGACGGAGCCTGGTATCCAGACCTCTTGGTTCCCCTTCCCGCTAGAGCAAGACATTGTGTATTAAAGCCTGTGTGGTAGCTAATGTGTCAAAGCTACTCCAACCAAGTGTATGAATTTCAGGCCCCCCTGTGGACAAAATCAAAGGGGACTGCACTGAACACAGGTCTGCTGTCATAGTGCAGCAACTTAGACTCTTTGATATGATGTCAACCTATTTGTTGTGACATGTCAGTTTAATGTGAAAGGTGGAGAGGCAAACCAGAAAAGGCCAGCAGCTCCCCCATGGAATGATTGAATGACCCTTTTGCTATTGTAACTTTGAGTGAAAGTCCTTTGACCATTTTGCAATTTTAACCTCAAGCCAATTCATTATAGGTATTAATGCATAGCGTTAGAGATGGTACTGAGAACCCCAATGCCAAACATTGAGAGCACACAAAGGTTCTGTGGAAGAAGCTCTCCATTTTAGAAACTTCCATTATACTGCTCTGGCAACCACCATCTACCCCATCTGTGAAGAGTCTGCATTTCTCTGATAGGCTTCTTAAGAGGCTAATGAAACAACAAAACCAGAACAGAGGTAAATTGGTCTTGAGGAAAGGTAATCCTGTGTCAGAGATCATGTAGACTGTGTTTAACTTTTATTTTAATTTTTTTTAAAAGCTTTGAGTGCAAGAAGAACCAGTCATTGTGTTTGCAAAATAATATTGTACACATTTTGTAATGATGAAAATCAACACTTGTGATTCCCAGTTACGTTTCACCCATGTGCTTACATGGACCCCAGTTTTCAAGAGCATGTTTTGGATTTGAAAGCATGTGTTTTCCAACTTTGGCACTTATGATTGTTGATATGCCTCTCTACCGGAGGACTTCAGGTTCAGACCCAGGGAATAATTGTCAAACACAGTTTACTTAAAATTACATACTGTTTATTAGCAAGCTTGCATCTCAGTTGACGTAACAGAGTCCCCGCTCACAGAGCCTGGGAAAATCTGCAATCAAGTGAGCCTCGAGTACTGTCTGGTGCTGCTTGTTAAACATTCGTTATCACATAGTACTCTGATTGTTGCCAGGCATCCTTGATAAGTGGTAACACAAAGCAGCTTTCTCATGCAACAAGCACTCCTTTGTTCATTAGTTACCCTCCAGCATTATTTTCACAAGTCAGTCAGGTTTTAGCCCTTTTAATTTTGCATATAATTCCTCATGATGACAAATTTTGAGGCTTTGATGTATCAATGCAAGGAGGGACCAAAATAAGTTTCTTTTGGCTAAAACTGGCCATTTTGATCTCCCTTCTGAAACCTAAGCAGTAAGGTGAAGCAGATATAAATTTTAGTCAGAGGAAAAATAGAAGAATTGTAGCAATTTGAAGAGTTATGGAGTATGAACGAGTATTGCCTTGAACTGTGTTAAAGAGGAAAAACTGTAAGTAAAGTTGCTTTGGAGAAGGAAGATTGTTTAACCATAGGATCAATCAGAGCTTAGAGGAAGGGAGAGGATTGTGAAACAGATGGTAGAACGTGGATGCTACTGCTCTCTTATTTTGAAAGCGAGAAGAATAGGTTTGTTCTGATCTTCTGCAAGAGTTTTAATTATCAGACCTTTATTTTTAACTAAGCATAGTACCTTAGTATAGCAGATTGATTGGCAGGCTTGTGCTATTTGGGAAGTGGGGTGTTGGTGGATGAGGGGAAGAACATGTTTTAGAAGGGTAACATCAGTGAGGGATGTAGGTGAGTTGGGGAGCACACCTTACTGGGAAACGAGTACATGATGTGAACGTGGGCTCGGTGTGGGAACGTAGTCAGAAGGAGATCATGATTGTGGTAGGAATTGGAACAAATGACAATTGAATGAAGATGTTGGGGATGTAGATGCTGTTGAGTTGTCAGAAAATGTTGGGTTGGAAAAGAATACTTACTGAACCTGCAAAAACAAAGTAAGTCTTCTCCTGGTGCATTGGCTATGCTGCACAGGCACAGCCTTCAGCATTTAGCCCTATATCCTCAGCTGCCAGTTTTCCTGAGTTTTGGGAAAGTTAGCCAGCTGTGGTTTTGCTCCGATGATATTTAAAAACTTTATCTCCTTCCATGCAGATACTAAATGAAGATGGCTTCAATTCATGTCCCAGTTTTGCTTTTGAGTTTTAACGATGAGTGAGAAACCAACTCCTGAATTTTGCAGATTTGGCTTTGATCACTTGTCCTGGCAGAATGGACATTGTGCTTCTTTGGACTGTGGTGATGGACTGCGTAATTTTATCACTGCTGAAGTGATGGACTGGTGAAAATCCAGGTATCACAATTTTTCCATGATAAGTATAAAGGTAAATATATGAACTGTAAAAACACAAAATTTGGCAGAATATATATTTTAAATAAGGGATTGATTTTTTTTGTGGCATTTATCCCTATCCCTATTGACCTCACCACTTTGGCTTTTAGGTTCTCCGGTATTAAATAAGGTATAGATTAACATTTGAAGCTCAATAGCTTGATGAGTGTTGTGCATCCAGTGAATTCCAGCAAATGGATATCCTGCTAAGAGTGACTGTTGAAAGGTGTAATGCTAGGGATAGTTGTGGATATGGGCGGATGTGCATGTTGCAAGGCAGTAAACGTGCAAAGGTTTATCCAAAGCTTGAGTCAAAAGTTATAGTCGGTGTCTTTTAATTTGTTTTTATCTGTTAGTTATATTGCAATAGGTTTATAAATGGTGGTAATTTATACTCAAACCTGTTATAGCCCGTTTGCCTGATGTAAAGGTTTATTTTTTGTTTTAGACTTGAGATGAAGGAATTCCCATGTAACAGTCATGTGATTTTTGCATTTGATTTTGAAGAATGGTGTATCTCAAAGCAGAATCTGAGAGATCATCAGGTTCTTTTAGTAGAGGACTAGAGAAATGAACTTTCCTATTGTAGTCATTTTTGTGCTATCAGACAGAATAATACTGCCATACGATTCTGTGGTACATTTTAAAATCAAATTAGAGAATGTAGATCATCAGTGCAAAAGCACAGAAAAGACTGATGCTATTAATGAACCATAGCTACCTGGATGTATTCCATTTCCAATGTGTTATGCAATAGAATGGCCATGGTTTTCAATTATATAATACCCGTAAAATATTTCATTGTAGTAGTGAGCAAAGAACTAACATATCTCATAGCATGAAGACATCTCGTCCTATAATAACAGTATCTTTTGATAAATGTGGACAAATGTTAGGTTTTGCCTATTCCGAATTAAAATTTAAATACAAGGAAAGATGACTGTATAACTCAAATCAAAACTTCTGTTCTTGTTTCATATGTACGGTGTGATCCTTGTCTAAGTATCTGGCAGTGGAGATCCTTCTGAGCATCTGCCAGAGTAAGGAGCAACACAAGCTAGAAGAAAAGCACCTTTCTATTTGTCTAGAATAATCTACTACCCAATATTATAACTTCGAATATTCCAATTTCAGGTAATCTTGTGTTCTCCTTTCTCAATCTTGCTCCAGTCCTCCCTATCACATACCCACTCTCCAGCCGCACCCGCACCTTCACCCATCATCTATTTTCAACACCCTTCCCCTTCTAGTTCCATTAAATTACTATCTTCAGACCTCACCTCCTGAAACCCCTACATCTGGCCTTCATTTCTCCCTCTAGGGTTTCCATTATCACATTCCAACACTGCTATCCTTTGTACCACTGCTCAGCTCTCTCTATCCAATGCTCCTCCCTCCCACTGTGCTCTATTTGCCTTTTCTTGTCGGCTTCTGCCTATTTTCCACCCGCCACTGTCTCCGAACTCCACCACTCCCCCTCCCGCACTTAGCTATCATTCCCCACCCGTCCTTCGTGTCACCTGCTAATCCCTGTTTCACTTTCCCCCCCCGCTCCTCTTTACACCACTTACCTTTCTTGTCAGGGTCTTGACCAAAACATCGTCAATTCCCCGCCCCCCCCCCCCCCCCACCCAGAGATACTGCTCCATTTGGGCTGTGCTTTTCCCCTTCTCAGGTCTGCTCTCACCTCTTGTTGGTGCACTGGTGAGTGTACTAGTACTGCTTCCTGCTCTCTCACACACAACTCAAATGTCATGACATTTGTTGCCAATTTTCGTGTTTACCTGCTCCGTCTCTGACCCTCTGGATCTTTCTGCATCCGTCTGAACCACAAGCATCAAAATCAGGTTTATTATAACTAACATACATCATGAAGTATGGTATTTTGTGGCAACAGTATAATGCAAGACATTAAAAATTACAAGTGGGGAGTGAGTGATTTCTTTCCTTGGAACAAAGGAGCATGAGAGATGACTTGGATAGTTTAAAGGAATGGGCAAAGAAGTGGCAAATAAAATACAATGTTGGAAAGTGTATGGTCATGCTCTTTGGTGGAAGAAATAAACGGGCAGACTATTATTTAGATGGAGAGAGAATTCAAAATGCAGAGATGCAAAGGGACTTGGGAGTCCTTGGGCAGGATACCCCAAAGGTGTTAACCTCCAGGTTGAGTCGGTGGTGAAGAAGGTGAATGCATTCATTTCTAGAGGTATAGAATATAAGGGCAGGAATGTGATGTTGAGGCTCTGTAAGACACTTTTGAGACCACAGTTGGAGTATCATGTGCAGTTTTGGTCTCTTTATTTTAGAAAGGATATACTGACATTGGAGAGGGTTCAAAGAAGATTCATGAAAGGTTGCCATATGAGGAACACTGGCAGCTCTTGGGCTGTGTTCCCTGGAGTTCAGGAGAATGAGGGGGATCTCATAGAAACATTCCAAATGTTAAAAGGCCTGAACAGATTAGATATGGCAAAGTTATTTCCCATGGTAGGGGAGTCTAGGACAAGAGGGAACGACTTTAGGCTTGAAGGACGTTTATTTAGAACAGAGATGCGGAGAAGTTACTTTAGTCAGAAGGTGGTAAACCTTTGGACTGGCTGTGGCCAAGTCATTGGGTGTATTTAAGGCAGAGATAGATAGATTCTTGATTAGCCAGGGCATCAAAGGGTATGGGGAGAAAGCAGGGGAGTGGGAATGACTGGAAGAATTGGATCAGCCATGATTGAATGACGGAGCAGACTCGATGGGCTGAACGGCCCACTTCTGCTTCTATATCTTATGGTCTTATTGACGTTTGCAAGATGATAAGAAGCATTGATGGAGTGGGACAGGTTCCCCCCTGACTGATATGAGAGGGCATACTTTTAAGGAGATTAGAGGAAAGTGTGTGGGGAATGTCAGAGGTAGACTTTTTACACAGAGAGTGTTAAGTGCATGGAACACACTGCTGGGGTGGTGGTAGAGGCAAATGTGTAAGGGACATTGCAGAGACTCTTGGATAGGCACAAGGATGGAAGAAAAATAGAGGGCTATGTGGGAGAGAAGGGTTAGATTGACCTTGGAGTAGTTAAAGGGTCAGCACAACATTGTGCTCTGAAGGGCCCGTATTGTACTGTGCTGTTTTATGTAGGTGATAAGCACTCATTTCTGGCAAAATTTGTTGTGAATAATATTTGCTTTCTTATTGGTAACTTGCGGTGACATGACACAGGTAATCAACATTCAGACCAGTCACATTCAGATTGACATAATTATTGCACTCTGCTCATAGTTAGATGAGTCTGTCTGCCTGTTGCATGATAGATAAAGACCAAGGTGAATGTAGTAACTTTTTTTTAGTGTGGCCCTTTCCTGCCTTAAAAGTTCAACTAGCTGATTTATATTGAATATGTTTTATTCAATCTGCTCCCTGTGACTAATTTTGAGGCACTGTTCAGAATGTTAGCTTCACCTATTGAAACTAACCTTTGACTATAGTGTAAGACTAAAAATAGTTTGAAACTGAGCAAGTAACTTGTATTTGAACAGCACTGCTTTCTTCCCAGAAGAATTAAATGTATATGACGAATAAACTCTTCTCGGGCTTCCAGCTGGCTACAGATCTCAATTATAAATGTATATGACTTTGAAATGATACCAAAGACCCATTGGGATTCATGTCAGGATGGGATAGGCAGATGGGGGTTGAAGGGAAAAGAAAAGGTATCTTGGTTGAAATTTCTTTTTGGCAGCATAATGATAAGTCTCTGCCATTCATGCACCTCTTTACTGATATCTGCTCCTCTCCTGTATGTCTGAATGTAACTGTAGCATTAAAAGCAGAAATACTGTAGACAGCCAATGGCAGAGCTTGCACCATTTATTTTTGGTAAGAATGGTAAAAGCTAAAAATAATTTATCCACTCCCTGAAGTGCTAAGCTTCTGAAAGAGTTATAGTAAAATTCAAAGAATGACTATCTTGTATCTGGGGCTTATTGCAGTTGTAAGTTTAGGCCTTGGATGTGTGTGGTTTTGGTCTTGATTTCTATCTGTCAGAGGAGGATGCTGGCATGAACTGCTGTCCTCAGAGGTGACGCCTAGTCTAGCCTGCATTATTCCACTTCTTCCGTGTGTCTACCAATCAGTGACTAGCCTAAAGAGAGCTATCTCTTTAAGAGGTACAATTCTTTTTTGATCATTCATTTTCGGGAACCTGGCCAAGATGGTGACAGTAACCTGGTTTAACGACTACCATCCAGAGGCACTGACCTCAACAATATTGAAGTGCTTTGAGCGAATGGATATGGATCACATCAAATCCCATCTTCCTGCTACATTGGACCCTTTCCAGTTTGCTTATTGCTCAAATCATTCTACTGATGATGCCATAGTCTCTGCCCTCCACTCTGTCCTATCCCACCTGAAAAATATGCCTCATACACCAGGATGCTCTTCATCAATTTCAGTGCGGCATTTAACACGATCACATCTCTCAGAAGCTGGTGGATATACCTCTCCGTAAATGGATTTTGGACTTCCTGACAGAAAGACCGCAGTCAGTCTGTGAGGGCAGAAGTCTTTCCAGCTCCATCTAGCTGAGCACCGCCCGCCTCCCCCACCCCCAGCGCTGTGAGCCTGTCCTGCAGTGGTTCATGCGGTTGACACATGACTGTACTCCTAGGTCCCGGTCTAACCCAATCCGCAAACTTAATGATGACACAACAGTGGTACAATGGCAGCGAGATGGTATACAGAGAGGAGGTAGAGCGGCAGGTTGAGTGCTGCATGCACAATAACCTGAGACTCAGTGTGGACAAGACTGAAGACATGATTATGGATTTTAGGAAGGTGCAGGCTGATACCATTTCTCTCTGCAGATAAATGGCTCCTCAGTGGAGAGTGTTAGGAGCACTATTTTTCTTGGAATGTAGATAACGGGCAATCTTACCCGGTCCCCCAACACCACCTCTTTAGACAAGAAAGCACAGCAGTGTCTCCACTTTCTGAGGAGATTGAGATGGCTGAGGCTTCTGACCAATTTTATTGAAAGTGCCCTGACCAGCTGTATCAGCGTCTGATATGCAAATTGTAAGGCAACTGACCACAAGACCCCACAAGGGACTGTGAGGTGAGCTGAGAGGGCCACTGGGGTCTCACTTCCACCCTTGGATATTTATCAGGAGTGCTGCATATGCAGGACCCTTAGCATTGTCAGTGATCCCTCTCAGCCATCCAAAATTTCTGAACCCCTATCGTCAGGAAGGAAGTACCATAGGATTAAGATGAGGATTGTTAGGAGATTTTTCCCTCAGGTCGTGAGACAACTGAACTCCCTGCCACCACCCAGGGAGCATCTATGAAGCGCCGGTACCATTATACTGTAATACTGTTTACTTTTCGAACTTGTGACTTATAATTGTTTAATATACAGGTTTGGTGGTATTTCTTTGTGTTGTCTGTGAGTTGTCTGTACTGTGTTGTGCACCTTGTTGTTGTTCCTCTCCACACCTTGTAGCGCATTGGGTAGCACATCTTGTAGCACAGCAACTTTGCCATTTCAGCAGTTCTCTGTGTTTTACAAGGCCGAGTTGCTAGCTCGATGCTCAACCCAGTGTGGATGGAAAGTGTGCAAGGAGCTGGCTGGATCTGAACCCAGAACCACTTGCCTCAAAGTCCGGTGTAGATGCCACACCACCACCGGCTGGCTATTGTACATCATGGTCTGGAGGAGTTTTGTTTTTTTTAGATCTACGTATATGGTTGAAATGACAATACACTTGAACTTGAACTCGAACTGTAAGGCAATGGAATATCTTCCTGTTTCACGACAAATGAACCTGAACAGTCCTATCAGCCCTGAAGGTTTTTGCTTACTCATGACAGAAGTCAGCTAAAAGTCTTCCCAACTGAAGCAGAACTTCCTCAACTTTTTCTTCCAACTCTGTTAAAGATAAAATGCTGAGATTCCATTAGCATGTGTGCTTACTTTCTGAATCAGTTCACTCCCTTTAGTGATTTGTTTACATGGATACCTATGTTATTTTGCTGCTGTGGTGCTTGTATACAATACAATGGGCTTTGTACTGTATATTTTTTGCTTATCTATGTATTTGTTTTGGCCAGATCTTGTGGAAAGCCAGTGTAAATGAAGGCTATTGAAAGGGCATGAGTCAGTCAGTCCCTTAACTTCTGTTTTGCTTGGCCATTAACTTCACAAATTTATTTTTTTTATCCATGTACTTTTCTCTGGTAGTTTAGTGCATTGCTAGATTTTTATTTGCACAGTTTGTCTTTTTTTGTTGTCAGTCTTTATGAATACTTTTTCATAAAATTCTATTGTATTTTTTCCAGTAGATACTTGCAAGAAAATGAATCTTAATGTAGTATGTGATAAGATATCCGAAATTTGAAAATAAATTTACTTTGAATGTTAACCTAATGGTGATCATCCTTCTTGAGAGGCAAACAGTGATCTGTGCGACTCAGTTTTGTGGATTAGTAATTCAGGACTTTTTATGGGCCCTAGTTGGTGTAATGGGCTGGTCGATCAGACCCAGAAGAGCCAAACCAATTTACGTGTCCAGGAGATGTGGTAATAATAATCACACGAGCACAACTAAGTAACTTAAGCCTAACTTATTATCATAAAATAGAAAGCACAAATAAACCACACAAAATATTACGTAGTATTTTACAAAGATTTCAGCGCTCACAATTCAAAGGTTCAAAGGTTCATTTATTATCAAAATAATACAACTTTGAAATTCTTCTTCTCCAGATAGCCCCAAAACCAAGAAAAGAAAGGTAGCATGATCATCAATTGCAAATCCCACACCCCTGCAAAAAAAAACATGAACAAAACGGAACAGGCACATCAACCCCTAAATCCTTCCTTCCACACAAAAGACACAAATAAAATGGAACAGGCACATTGACCGCAAAATCCCCCTCCCCAGCACAAAAAAAATCCAAGAAAGATTCGGTGAAAAATACAGAATATAAAAACACTATAAGACTGGGGTGGGTGGGGTGGGGGGAGGAGTCTGTAGTCCAAGTCCATATCCAGAATGCAAAAAACCTGGGTAACATTCTCTGGGCACAATGGTAGGCTCTCCCCTCTCTGATAGCAGAGTGATCAAAAGGCAGGTAGCCGGTACTCAGCTTCCAGTTTCACCTCGATGTTTCAATCTTCCTTTATTCACCACACAATAGGAGCTTTAATCAGTGAAATGGAGTCAAACATCGGTGTGCTCTGTCCCACAGTCTGCCAGCCTGATCGCGCACGCTGCCTCTGTTCACTGGAATCCTCTTGGAGACTGCAGAGCGCTGAAACTCCCCAACAATCTCCCAACGGCCAGTCACAGGCTCCAACAGTTCCAGAATCACATCCAAGATGAAAATCAAACAAAAGACATAAAAGAAGTGGAATATATGCTTTCATGATCTATCAGAAGATGTCAGCTGAAGGAGTGTTGTACGCATGTGCTATTTTGACCAGAAGTGATTTGTAGTCTCCACTTGATTGTTGCTGTTGTCAGGGTTCTTGATTGTCCCTGTTGTTGGAGGAACTTCAAATTCCAACTCATGAAATCACTCTGCATCCACCTTAGGTACCAATCACGATCGGTTAGACTAGGTGCATTCCCAAGAACCGGGCAAAAGGTGCCTCAATAAATAGAGGTTCAATCCTCGAGCATAGCGAGACACACTGAGACAGACAAACTGTTTGGTCTTTTGTTCTCATGCCACTAACTCAGCATAGCTTTAGGAGTTCCATAAACATTGAGAGAAGTGTAGAGACAGAGAAACTCTTTGATCTTTTGCTCTCAGGTCAGTGGTGCCTTGAGGCCAAGAAAGAATCTAGCCGCTATTAGCAAACATTTAACAAACCTACAGTGTTTAACTTATACAGACACCTTACATGTTGCGAGTTCGCAAAGTGTTTAAGTGTCATTTGGAATTGTTCTGATTTTCATCTCATATTTTTACAAAATTTAATACACCACAACACACCTGGAGATGGTTTTCCCTTTCTAGGTTTGCAGAGATTGTATAGCTAACTTATTAAATGTAAAAATCTACAGTTTTGTTAACATTCTATAGTCATTATGCAGAATTTAGCTTTACTATTTAACTAAGATTACAAAAGCAAAACGTGCTGAGTTGGTGGTTGAAGTTTCTTTTTCTTTGTTCACAGCTATTGCAACCATATCTATTTAATAGAACATTATTTTTCCTTTAAAGCATTAGATATGCTTGATTGTTCTTTAGTAAAATTTTCATGATAATCTCTAAGGGTACTGTTTATTTAAACATAAAATGTTCTTTGCCACAGTAGCTGTATCTGACATATCACATGAAAGGAGATTGCAGTGATTGTAATTTCTAGTTTATGGACTATGGTGCTATTTTCAAATAACCCGTGAATAAGTAGCACGTTGCTTATTGTTGACAGAACATTTATTGGCTTTTATTTATGGTTTGTAATAATTGGAAAACTGAAATAGTAGGGCACTCTGTGTTAGGATGGGCCAGTGTCAACACGGCCAGAAACTACAAGTCTTTTCAAGCAGTCAAACTGAAAAATATTTGCTGAAAAGTACAAATTACAAATGGTAGACACTGCACTCTTGGTGCACCTGTGGTAGATATGGTGGGTACTTTTATGCATGAGAAGTTCATGGAGCTAGTTTTGCCCTATATGGCTTTACAAGTTATGCTGCAGTTGTGCAATGCCATGATTTAGACTATGCTTGGAACATCATGAACGTTGCTGTTCATCATGCCTACAGAGGATATGAGCAACACATACAACATGCAGGAGGAACTCAGCAGGTCAGACAGCGGCTGTGGAAATGAATAAACTGTCTTCGTTTTGGGCCAAGGCCCTTCATCAGGATATGTTGGCCTTGGAGAGTGCCTACAGTTATACCTGGACTCAAAGCACTAAATTCAGGAGAAATATAGAAACTGAGCTTGCACTTCAAGGAAGAGTATTGACTGAAGTTTTTAACGTATAAAGGGAACTTTTATTTTATAAGTAGAGAGAAAATGTTCTTCTTAAATGGGTGTAGAGCTAGGGGCCCAATCCTGCGCAGGTTTAATTTGGAAACCCTTCGAAACACCAAAGATTGGTGAATTAGAAACATTGTAATTAATGTTGGGTCAATTCTTCATTTTATATCAATAGGAGATCTATGTTAACTAAATTTAGTAAGGAATATAGGAATAGCCTGATAAATTAAGTTAGGCTACAGTCAGTCAAGATTTGACTGAATGGGAGAATCAGCTCAGGTGTCCTGTTCCCATGATTCTGGGTTGGTTTGGCCTCATAATGTTCCTTGTGAGTTTCTGTGCTATATTCGAGGAGTGGAAATGATTGACCTCCAATAACCACAAATATTTTCTTTTAAGTTTGGTAGTGCACCTACTGGAAAGCTTTTCCTTAATTTGCATTGACTAGTTCTACTTTGGCCAATGTTGTAGCTATACTGTAATCAATTTGGTTAGAAGTACAGCTAGATCAAAGATAGATAGGTAGATAGATACTTTATTGATCCCAAAGGAAATTACAGTGTCACAGTAACATTCCGAGTGCACAGATATGCAAATATTAGAAGAAGAATAAAAAATAAGTTACCTTAAAAATAAGATGTACAAGTTTTCCAAGTCAAAGATGACAAGATTTACAAGATTTCCAAGTTCACGTTGATAAGATGGTAGTGCAAGAATTGGCATAATGTTTTACAGTAATGGTGTACATTCACAACGTTGTACAGTAATGAGGCACATTCGCACCATCAAGGACCTATTCCTAGCAGCATAGGTGTTCAGTATTGCAATTGGAATGTTGTGTGTTCACAGACATGGTAGGATCCAGCGCAGTTGTCTATTTCTTGGTATTACATGGAGTCAGACAGTGGTTGGAGGCTGCCTTCTGTAATGGTGTTATCCCGGAAGGAATTTGCAATGGCTGGGGTGAGAATGATGGCCAACGTCTGGAGCCAAGTGAGCGAGGCTGGTTAAAAACTAACTTGATTGACGGTGAGTAAATTATTGGCAAGGAAGTACATTTCAGGAAGGTCTTGATTCTTTTCCTCAGTGTAGAAGGCTGAGGTTAGTCCATTGTGGATTGCATTTGTCCTACTTTTATTTTCCACATTATTTTGCAAATACTAGTATTATACATGTAATGCAATGGTTTAATTGCCTCTTCAGTTCTGGAGCATGTGAATTTAGTGCTACGGACGAGACATTGTCAAGGCTATTTATCTACTACTTGATATTATCGGAATGAATTAAGTTGCACGTTCAAAGTTCAAAACAAATTTATTATCAAAGTACATATATGTCACTTTATACAACCCTGAGATTCATTTACTTGCAGGCATTCACAATAAATACAAGAAACGCAATAGAATCACTGAAAGACCACACAGCAGGATGGAAAAACATCCAATGTGTAAAAGTGAAGAAGCTGTGTGAATTTTAAAAAAACTACTAATAATAAATAAATAAATAAACAATAAATATCGAGGACATGAGATGAAGAGTCCTTGAAGGTGAGTTCAGAGGTTGTGGTGGGCTGAGTGAAGTTATCCCCTCTGGCTCAAGAATCTGATGGTTGAGGGGTCATGTCTGTTACTGAACCTGGTGATGTGGGTTTTGAGGCTCCTGCACCACCTTCCTGATAGCAGCAGCAAGAAGACAACGTACCCTGTGTGGTGGGGATCCTTGATGATGGATGCTGTTTTCCTGCAACAGTGCCCCCCATACCATAGATGTGTTAATAGGTGGGGAGGGCTTTACCTGTGATGGACTTGATGTACCGGGCCGTATCCACTACTTTTTGTAGGCTTTTCCGTTCAGGGGCATTGGTATTTACATTACCAGGCTGTGATGCAACCAGTCAATATACTGTCCACCACATATCCATAGAATTTTGAGAAGTTTGAGATGATGTACCGAATCTTTGCAAACCTCTACGAGAATACAAGTATCAAGCTTTCTTGGTAATGGCATTTACATGCTGGACCCAGGACAGATCGTCTGAGATGATAACACTGAGGAATTTAAAGTTGTTGACCCTCTCCACCTCCGATCTCCAATGAGGGATGCCTGATGGACTTCCAGTTTCCTCTTCATGAAGTCAATAATCAGCTCCTTGGTCTTGCTCTTGAGTGAAAGGTTGTTGTTATGGCACCGCTCAACCAGGTTTTCAGTCTTCCTTCTATATGCTGATTCATCACCACCTTTGATTCAGCCAGTGACAGTGGTGTTGTCAGCAAACTTAAATATAGTATTGGAGCTGTACTTAGCCTCACAGTCATAAGTGTAAAGTGAGTAGAGCAGGGTAAAGCACACAGCCTTGTGGTGCACTGTTTCCTTGCAAACCCAAAAACATCTTTTGATTTTGGGCTTGCGTACACTTAATACTGAACACTTATGGTTCTCCGGGGCACAAAATTCCCATGTTTTATTGGCATCTGAATGAAGATTATAACTACTATGGTAGGATTAAGCAGGGTGGAGCTATTTTCTCTTGAAAAGAGAGTGAGGCGGTGACCTAAAATGTCTAAGATTATCAGTAGAATGGATAATTTGCCATGGAGAATATGTTTTTAATCAAGCAGGAAACCAAAACCAGGGGCTGTTAATGTGAATCCACAGAGAAACGGGAAAACTCTTTAGCCAGCATGTGGAATTTGTTCTTACAATAAGTAAAAGTGCATTTGTGTGCAACTGGCTGAGCACACAGGGGAAGTAGCAATCGAACAACAGGCTTAAATAGAAAAGGATAGTGTGGAACCAAACAGCAGCATGGACCAATTCACCCAAATTAAACTATTTCTCTAATGCAGATTTTGCACAACAATGGAAAAAGGTAGTTTTCTTTATTACTGCTAAAAGTGGTTTCTGGAATGTTTTCGGGTAGACTATAAATGTTCACCATTCACAATCATCCTCTTCATGTGTACACCATATGTGAAAGGGCAGTGTGGCGCTCATTAATATATTGCTCTGAATTGCATTGTTATCTGTGTATTTATTACAGGTTTCAATCTTTTGATGACCTGGGGCCACGACTTGCACAATTGTGGCTCTACTACCTGTCCCCTTATTAGAAGTCAAACGTGACTTTTCCACTTACGGCAAACATAGAATTACCTAGGTGCTTGCAGGAAACTGTTAACTAAAATGATGAAGAATGCCAACTATCATTTTGGTTGTGGGCTGCAGAATGTGGCTACTGAATTAAATGTGTGAAAGAAGAGATTTGTTTTCATCTGGAGCCATGTATGAGGTAGTGTGAAGGAGAAGACCTTGGCTTTGAGGGTCATAGATTGTAAAAGGAGTGTGGTGTTTGGGGCAAACAACAGGAATTCTGCAGATGCTGGAAATTCAAGCAACACACATAAAAGTTGCTGGTGAACGCAGCAGGCCAGGCAGCATCTCTAGGAAGAGGTGCAGTCGACGTTTCAGGCCAAGACCCTTCGTCAGGACCGTGTTTGGGGAAAAGCTTGGCTGAAAGTGATTAAATAGTGGGGTGGGGGGTGGTAGGGGTGTCTGTGAGGTCCAGTCCATAATATATAGGAGCAGAATTAGCCCATTTGACCCATTGAGTCTGCTCCACCATTTTATCAAGGTTGATCAAATTTTTCAATTTCCTGCCTTCTCCCCATATCCCTTCATGCACTGACCAATCACCAATCCAGTCAGATGGAAGTTTCTTCCTCCACCCCCCCCCCCCAGATGATTGGTGGGCGGAGCGATGAAGTTCAGTCATCAGTAGGTATGGTGCCAAATCTGGAGAAGGATGAGGGTGTACGGACAATCAGGTTCCCAATTCTGACTTGCAATCTGCTCTGGGAAGGCTCCCTGTTTGTAAGCTGTATATAAGTGATGAAATCTGTCAAATTTTTCTTTTATATCAGCAGTGCCTTTGGTCACCTGGACAGAGGAAAAGTATTCAAAATTTAAAACTACAAACTCAGCACAGAGCTGGACAGAAATGGTCAGTGCTCTTCAGTGTCCATCAAAGATACTGAAAACCCTATAGCAGGACTTTGAAAAACAGGAGAGATATGACTAATGTTGTCTTCATAAACATTCCTTCCTTCTATGGGATCACTAAGATCATCAAGCTCTCAGAGATAAACACCTGCGGCATTGAAACTCCTAAATGTACTCAGCTATCCCACATTGTTCATATGTCTGACTCCAGACTTGCAGTGCAGACAAGCCCCTCCAAGTTCCAAGGCAGAGGATTCCCAAGAGACAAAGGAACTGTTTCAAAGAAAGTCTTCTGGTCAAAAATGCTGCCTCCTTACTTCCTATTGGCAATTCCTGAACCAGCACTATATAAAATGCAGGCAGGGCATGGAAAACCTGGTATTTTTGTTGGAAGGCCAGAGAAAATGGCAGAAAGCTACACCGCCTCTCAAGCTCCCCACCCACTGCCCCATCAATCTGCTCTCAGTTGAGTATGAAGATCCTGTATAGGACTTCAGCTACCTGGGAGCTACAGAACTGAGGAGGAGCTGGGTTTATCCTAAGGAAAGGATGTAGCCTGTAGTACCATACAGTCAAATGTTCTATATTTATGTGCACCATCAACAAATAATTATTTTACAAAATCCATGGCAATAACTTTTTTTTCATAAGTCCCTTGTATAGCCTTGCTGTTCTGCACACCAAAAGACTCTGTGGGCTTGCTGTTTCCAAACAGCACTTCACATGAGTACTTAACATATTTTTGTTTCCTTCCTGCTTTGGTTGATAGCTTTTACTGCCCTTTTCTATTAATAGCTTATAGTAGTATTTGAAATTTTGAACCATATTCTTGTTGTTTTTAATCTCAAATAAGCAGCTGGAGAAAATAGTTTTCCATCTTATCAGCCTCCATTAGCGAAACCTCACACAATGTATAGAGGTGGTTAAATGTTGCTGTCTATTAGAACAGTGTGTGAGGTATTATTGTCCTTGCATTTGGCTCTGTGTGGGATAGGAATCCCGGCTAATTACTAAAAGCTATCTTTCCCACCACCCCAGCATAAAAATTGCATGAAATTATTTGAATAAGGTCTGGCACAGCCTGGTTTCCAGTATATGCCAAGCATTGCATTTTAGAGAATTGTTTGGCAGCAGATTAGATCTAGGTGAATGGGACTAGCGTAGATGAGTCCAATGATCAGCATGGACATGGTGAGCCAAAAATTCAGAGACTCTAGTGATCTAGGCTCGATCCTGACCTCTGATTCTGTGTTGACTTCTCCCTGTAGTGGCTTGAGTCAAAACTAATTGCTCTGGTTTTCACCCATGTTCCAAAGATGTGCTGGTTGGGGGCATAATTAACTGCAGTTAATTATCCTTGGCTTATTGGGTAAAGAGTTGATGAGCACTTGTGAGATAATAGATTAAAGGGATAAAGGCAACTGGGGAAAGAGAATCGATGGAAATGCTCGGAGATCATATGGAACTTAATGGGCCAAATGGTCTGCTACTTAGTGAAAAGAATAATATGAAAACATCATGGAAAAAGAAATTAATTTGGTAGCAGTCACAAAATACTGCTCAAAGTTAGTCTTGTCTAGTGTGCAATCTTTCTTTTTATTTTCTGCTGTTCTCTTTTACTCCCTTTTCTTTCTGTCACTCCCTTCCCCCTTGCTCTTTTCCCTAATGATGGTCGTTCTCTATTTATCTTCTTATGCATGTTTTATGAACACTGCAAGCATCTGCAGTACTCCTTGCTTGTACTACTTTATGCAGCACTATTTGAAGTAGTGTTAACACAAGTTTGCATTTTATAACCCAGCCTTCATCTGGAACATGAAGTCCTAATTAAAAGAATGCATTTTGCCATATTTAGAGTTTGTTCCATTGTCTTCAGACTTGTACTTTGAATCTGTCTTGCATATACAATACAATTTTGTAGAAACTATACTTCCTCTTTGCCTGATTTTGATTTGTTTTATGAAGAGGTGCACAGTGCACCTTTTTTATTTTTCTTACCATTAGTTGGAAAGAGTTCTGTACATATTGGGATCATACTGAGCATAACTTTCTTTGAGCTATCTTTGAGAAGATTACAGGCATTATTTTTTCTGCCATCTGCTTAGTTTATGCCTTACCCTTGCTCAGGGGAAGTGGTTGACTCACTTCAACCTCTAATCTTTCTCCTCACCCAAAAGATTAAACATACTCATTTTTTCCTCAAACTAATGTATTCCCAGTATTGGCTTTCAGTGGCCTCAGACAACCCTCTGTTGATTGGGGCTAACCATGGATGTTGTATCATAACTGCTTACATTATTGGTGCAGTATCAATATGCGAGCCAGGGCGGTACAATATGGAGAGCAAGCTGTTGCCTATGCAGCAGGCTCCCTTCTCCATGCTGCTGCTGAATCCAAAGGAACAGCAGAGACCAATACAGTGTGGCAGCAGCGTTGTCGCAGACATTGCCGGTCAGCGTTATACATAGTTCAGTCTTAGGGACTCCAGCTCCAACTTTTCCTCATGCTAAGCATCCTCATGATTTACTCCTGAAGCTTTCCCTATAAATGAGTACAGCTGCAAGACAGTGGAAGTTTGAGATCAGAGCTTTCCACCTAGATGAGCTGCCAACCTTGGCTGACGGACCCCATTTTCCTGGACCTACTGCTTTTAAGCTGCCAGTAACTTTCTCTTAACCCCTTCTCCTGCAGTAGGAATGGTTCCAGCAGGCTTAGTAGCTTAGCCACACGTGAAGGCCAGGAGCTATTCAAGACACACGCCATTGGGAGCATTTAATAGGTAGTGGGAGCTTATCTGCACTATCCCTGCCGACTATGACAACTTTAAGGCATCTCAGCAGTTTGGGTGCTCTGTTACTGAATATTTGAATGACTGTGTGATCCATTTGAAAAGCAGAAGCAAAGTGGCAACTAATGTATTTGCTCATTATTGAAATTGTTGGGACATATTATGTAATTGCCACCTCAGTGCAGTTTCTCTCTTTGTTGCCCCACCCCAGCACTCCATCCTTGACCTGGTTACCAGTGCTTTTATACTGACAAATTAATGTTTGTACATTGTGAAGCTTTTAAAAGCTGATATTCAATCTTTAAACTTCCAAATTCAGCTTAGTTTGAGATTCTATGTTCATTTAATGGTTAAGTACCTGTCAGTTGGGCAAGATTGATATTGATGAACTGTGTATGTTGATAGGAAATTACAAACTAACAAAGATTTTAAGAGGATAACTGTAATTTGGATACACATATGCACCTGGATTCACATGAATATAATCCTAAAAATTGTGCACTGAGTGGGAAAGAAGATATCAAGTTATTACTTCAACAGGAATTGCTCCAGTATTTTTGTGGGTACCCGTGTGAGATCGGTACTGATGGGAGCAGACCAGCTGATGTTGAGCTGAAGTCCTTTTTAGAAAAAAAAATTGCTTTGTTTTTCTTACCTTTCAGACTCCCAGCTTTTGGTCAGATGAAGGAACAGGGAAGAAAACCACACATCAGCGCTCTGCTTCATGGGGAAGTGCTGATCAGCTGAAAGAGGTAAGGAGCAGGTAGTTCAGAAGTAGCATTAAATTTAAAGCCAGGCAATGAATCAAAATGTATCTGTACAGTTTTGTTTTTCAGATCTTGAAGTTGGCTCAGGGTACTATCAATATGAATAGTTGGTCAAAGAAAGTTGCAGTCATTATTTCAAAGTTGGTTTCTTTACAGTCTCTAGGAGAAAAGGCGACCTTCTGCATTAATTGGTTACCCTGTGGAGTCATCCATGTGGCTAGCCTTTTGGTTGGGGTATGTTCCATTGATCCTGACCCTATTCTGCAAGCATAAATACAGGGGTTGTTTTGTTAAGTACAGATGGATGAACATCAGCAATGAGAGCTTTAATTAATTGTTCTAATCTGTTCTTAGTTGGTAGAGTTGAAACAGTTGGTTGAGAATGGATTTCAAGTCACCAGGTTGACCAAGTATAGAAATAATGTGCTATTTTATGGTGCTGTATTGTTCTGGTAAAGATGAAATGGTATAGATTGCTATGTGTAACTGAGATAATGAGGTATAATAATAATATATTTATATTTCAAGAAAAAGTAGCAACATTTTAAATTTGTTATTCACCAACTTTGAAGTTAAATCTGTTAGCATTCCTGAGCAAATGAATTCTAAGTATACACTTGGTTGCAAAAGGAAATCCCAAAATAGATAAGTATTCAGATCCTAATGATGTCCTGTTGTTTGGGTTGCGGTTTATTTGCCAGTCGAAAACTACTTGTGCCATGTCGGTCATTAATTGATCTATTTAAAGTTTGCAGTTGCTCTTTCCTATTAGTTGGCTTGTGCACTATGGTACTCATTTCCAGTTCTGGACATCTTGGGAGGTATAAGAGTAACGTGTGTGAGAGGTTCGCTCTGTTTCCTGCCATCCACGGAGCCTTCTTCAGGCTGAAGTCGCGACCAGTGCAGAAGTATCATTGAGAAAGAGCGTCGCAGATGTAGACGGCGACCCCCCTCCCCCCTCGTTTGCTTAGTTCTTCAGATTTATAACTTGGAAGGTTTAGCACAGTATCCACAAAATAATAAATAAGTCTGCTAATTGATTAAATGATAACTGAATGTCCAGTCTCGTGGTTTTGGGTAGTTTAGTCGAATGCTTGTTTAGCTAGACGCCTGGGTTAGTGTTTCACTAGTTTATTTTTAAATAAATAGTTTATGTACCCATTTTTAAATCTGTCTTCTGTTTCACTCATTGTATTGTTGAACCTGCCCCCCCCCCATGTTACACATGCACCCAAGCTTGATTAGTGACTTGGACTATGTAGACATATTACAGCATGTTCAATAGCTCACTACTGTTAAGAATTGTTACTTTCCTTTGGAAAGCAGTTCATGTAGAGTGGATTTTTCAATACAGTAAGAAAAAGAATATCTGTAAAACTGCCTAGTATCCATAAATGAGAATGAATCCTTGACTGTATATGAGGGATGCTCTGAATAAGCACTGGAAGAGAAAAGAGGCTAACAGAGAACTCAACAAATTTATACATGTTTTAACTGTGTGGGTACTACTCCAGATGATTTTGTATGCATGGAATTTTAAAATTGATTTGATAAGAATATGTCACAAGACAAAATGTTATACTTTGGATTGGAAATTTCTCCAATTCAGCAGACAGAAAGTTGAAGTAATCTTTTGAATCAGCAAGATGGTGTTGCCAGTAGTGTCTTCAGTGCCTGACAGTTAGTTGTTGTTTGCTGTTGTTGCTTGCACTTTGATCAATAGATGAGAGTTTACCAGAACTGTGGGTAAGTGGCTGCAAGATGACGAAGGAAGTCCAGAGGCAAAGTGGGTTATAAAGACTAGACCGTCAACTACTCATGCAGCTTATTTTCAAATAGCACTGAAGCAGGCTTTGGTTTCTGTAAAAAGCTTGCTTCCCATTTATTTTGTTAAAAAGATTGTAAAATAATAAAAACACAACATTCAATTCAACATTTTTGTGATTAATTTTATTCCCTTATTACTTACACACTCAAGTAATCATTATGTTACAAATTTAAAGTAAGTAGCTCATGGAAATTTAAATTATTTGTGTGCAGAGACCTGCTATCAAAGCACTAAAAGAAGCCAGTGAACTTATCAGGTCCATCCTGGCTCCTGGCTGTACAATAGAAAGAGTTCCATTTAACCTCTTATAAGACCATAAGACATAGGAGCAGAATTAGGCCATTTGGTCAGTCGAGTCTGCTCCGCCATTTCATCATGGCCAATCTAATTTTCCTCTCAGCCCCAATCTATACTTTCTCTCTGTATCCATTCCTGCCCTGACCAATCAAGAATCTATCAACCTCTGTCTTAAATATACTGAAAGGCTTGGCCTTCACAGCTGCCTGTGGCAAAGAATCCTACAGATGCACCACTCTCTGGCTGAAGAAATTTCTCCTCATTTCTATTCTAAAAGGACACCCCTCTATTCTGAGGCTGTGTCCTCTGGTCTTAGACTCTTACATCATTAGGAACATCCTCTCCACATCCAATCACCATTCGATAGCTTTCAATGAGGCCACTCCTCATTCTTCTGAATTCCCTTGAGTACAGGCCCAGAGCCATCAGACTCTTCATATGACAAGCTGTTCAATCCTGGAATCATTTTCATGAACCTCCTTTGATCCCTCTCCAGTTCCAGCACATCCCTTTTAAGATAAGGGGCCCAAACTGCACACAATACTCCAAATAGGGCCTCACCAATGCTTTATAAAGTCTCAACATTACATCGTTGTTTTTATATTCTAGTCCTCTTGAAATGTTTGTTAACATCGTATTTGTCTTCCTTACCACAGACTCAACCTGCAAGTTAATCTTTTGGGAATCCTGCGCAAGGACTTCCAAATCCTTTCACTCCTCAGTGTTTTGTATTTACTCTCCAGTTACAAAATAGTCATGCCTTTCATTTATTCTGCCACAGTGCATGACCATACGCTTCCTAACACTGTATTCCATTTGCCATTTCTTTGCCATTCTTCTGATCTGTCTGTCTTTCTGTAGCCTCTCTACTTTCTCAAAACTACCTGCCCCTCCACCTACCTTCATATTATCTGCAAACTTTGCAACAAAGCCATCAATCCCATCATCCAAATTATTGACATATAACGTAAAAAGTATCGGTCCCTACACAGACTCCTGTGGAAAACCACTAGTCACTGATAGCCAACCAGAAAAGCCCACTCTTTGCCTTCTGTCAATCAGCCACTGCGTTATCCAGGGTAGAATCTTTTTTATAATACCATGGGCTCATAGAATATTTTTCAGGGAAGATTTTTCTTTAAGGAAACAACATTGACTATGGCCTATTTTATCATGTGCCTCCAAGTATCCTGAAACTTTATCTTTAGTAATCAACTCCAACATCTTCCCAACCACTGAGGTCAGACTAAGTGACCTATAGTATCCCTTCTTCTACCTCTCTCCCTTCTTGAAGAGTGGAGTGACATTTGCAATTTTCCAATCTTCTGGAACCATTCCAGAATCCAGTGATTCTTGAAAGATCATTACTAATGCCTTCATGATCTCTTCAGCCACCTCTTTCAGAATTCTGGGGTGTACACCATCTGGTCCAGGTGACTTATCTGCCTTCAGTCCTTTCAGTTTCCCAAGAACCTTCTCTCTAGTTTTGGTAACTTCACACACTTCATGATCTCTTACACCAGGAACTTTCACCAGACTGTTTGTGTCTTCCTCAGTGAAGACAGATGCAAAATACTTACTCAGTTTGCCATTTTGTTGTCCCCTGATTACTACCTCTGTACAACAAGCAACTTGTACTATATCAGGGTCCCATTAACATTTGAATGGGGGGCAATCATAGGAGAGCTGTAGAAATGATTACTTTATTAAAGAACCTTAACTATGCAAGCTCAGTGGAGCTGTGTCTATTAGTTTCAGAAGGGTGACCTAACAAAGTTACACAAGCCATGCCATACCCTTTGATTATTTCTGTTCAATAGACTTAAGGTGAGTCAGGGGGCATAGTTATATAACATAACATCAAATGTATTTCCTTTTTACGTGATTATTCTTTTCGGAGATGGTAGTGCACATTTGGAATGTGTTGGAGGGTTGTGGATGAGTCAGCATTTTTGAGAGTAATTGAAGAGTTCTAAAAAAAAATGCAAATGCTCTGAATTCTCAATGAAACAAACTCGAAAGTTCAAGCAGCATCTGTGGGAAGAGAAACCAAGTTAACGTTTCCTGTAACTGATCAATGATCAGAAATAGGGAAGTGAGAAAGTAATCATTTTTAATCTGCAGCAAGGAGGAGGCATGGAGAAAACAGTTGCATTAAAATAAGACAGGAACTGGCAAGAGATAGACCGGCAGTACATGTAGGTAAGCCTACATCTGTATGATGGGAAACATTCAAAGAGCAAACAGCAAGAGATCGGGGCAAATTATTCCTGTAATTGTGAAAGCCATAAAGATATTATGATCTTAATTGATTTCTACAGCTTCAAGCATCATTCTATACGGGTGATAATAGTATGCAGTTTGGTGCAGATCAGAATATAAAATACTGGAAGCATCCCATATCTGTAGTGATAGAGTTAATTATTTCAAATCGAAGACCTTTGATCAGAACTGGCTCCAGAGTGAAGGGTGCAGAATATTGAGGGTTGGATAAAGAAAACAAGGAAGCGTGTGCTGGATATAGAAAACTAAATAAACAGTGAGTGTCTGTCAAGAAGATAAAAAAGTACATGAAGGCATTTTTAAGGGAAGTTGGGAAAGTTTTTAAAAAATGTTTACTTTCTTTGCTTTCATGTAAGGACTGTTATGTGTATCCTACTATATCTGTTTGATCACAATGTAGACTATGTACAAACCTAGAGATGGACCTGATGTGTGCATCTGTGTATGTGTCAGCCTGATCTGTACCATTCCATGATGTTTAAGTACATAGCACAGCTCACTTTTACGGAGGCAGACATCACAGGCTAGGTAAGTCTGTTGTGTCATAACTTAAGGGCAATGTACTCTAGCAGCTTCAAGAGTCAGGAGCTTGGCACTGTGAACTGGTCAGGAGTGTCCACATTGATTTTACTAAATGTCCTTTAAAACTGTCCTTCAGTTTCCCCCTTTGCCCTTCAACAGTATTCCACCCCACCCAAGCCAACCATGACTTGATAACTTTAGCCCTACATCCATCCCCAAACAGCCAATTGTGGCAATTTATCTCTCCTGCCCTATTCAAAGTTCAACGATCAAAGTAAATTTACGTATATGTCACCATATTGCCATTCATTTCCTTGCAGTCACTCACAGTTGATATAAGGAAGTATAATGGAGTCAATGAAAAACTACACACCAAGATGGACAGACAACTAATGTGCGAAAGGAGACTAACTGTGCAAATACTATATTAATAACAATATGTAATTTAAATTTAAATTTTTAATATTTACTATCGATTTGTACTCCAGGGAGCGTGAAGCGCAGAATCAAATATTGCTGTGATGATTGTATGCTGTAGTATCAATTGTTTGGCGACAATAAAATATGAAGTATAATATTGAGAACATGGGTTGTAGCGTCTTAGAAAGTGAGCCTATAGGTTGAGGAATCAGCTTGATATTGAGATGAGTGAAGTTAGCCACATCGGTTCAGGAACCTGATGGTTGAAGAGTAATAACTGTTCCTAAACCTGGTGGTGGTGGGACCTAAGACTCCTGTACCTCCTTTCTGATGGCAACAGTGAGAAGAGAGCATGGCCTGGATGGTGGGAGTAGTTGATGATGGATGCTGCTTTCCTGTGACAACCTTCTTTATAGATATGCTCAGTGATAGGGAAGGCTTTTCCTGGGGAATATTCACTACATTTTGTTGGCATTTCCGTTCATGGGCATTGGTATTTCCACACCAGGCCACAATGCAACCAGTCAGGGTACTATCCACCGTGCATTTGTCAGTTTTCAGTGACGTGCTGAACCTGTGCAAATTTCTAAGAAAGCAGAGGCACTGCTGTGCCTTCTTTGTAATGGCTCTTACACTATCTCCTCGACAGTGAGAACTTTTACTCCCCCCCTCCTGTGATTGCACCTCTGCGATTTCTAATAATCTCTCTGTTATAGTGCAGTAATCTAGGAAGCAGTTTCGTGACGTACACATCGCTGCTTCAAAATTTTTTAAAGCATCAGAGTTGCAGCTGTATCCCTGCATCTTATCAAGTTACAAAGATCAAATTCTATTGCTCTTTAAATGTGAACGTTCTACAATGTTGGTTTTAAATGTGAACGTTCTACAATGTTGGTTCTCATTGCCACATGGATTCAAGTTTGAATGCTGCAAGATGGCTGTCCTTTTCACTGTGCAGTAGGATTGAAGAGTAAAGCCTCTGACACCAGTGGAGCTGATCAGTGATGTGATGGAAGATATGATTCTCCGAACATTCCCAATAAGAAAGCTCTGCAAAGCAAGCCATTACAGTTGATCTGACTGTGTGGGATTTGGTTCTTTACTTCCCTACAACACATCTGGGAATTAAATTATTCTTGCCACTTGAGTATTGTTCTTGTATGATGTCGCCTTCATTTTTTCAGGTGTAACAGATTTGTAAACATGTCACAACTGTTTACTGATTATGTTAGACCTGTTTTTCAAATGACCTCATCTTATTCCCACAATGTATATAGCACAGAGATCAGAATCTGGAATGGATTTTCTTTTTTGCTTTTGTACTTTGTTGACTTAACTCTGGGAGTTTATTATATGATCGACTAAAATAGAATCCAGGTTTTGTAATGCTCCTTGTGTAAGCAGAAACTGAAATTTTTTGTTCTTTTCAACTCAACTGCATTGATGTGCAGCCTAATCTTTATCATTGGAACATCTCTTTTGAGCCTGTTTCTAAACCATTCTTCTAATCAGTGCAGTGTTAAAGCGTTTGTAATCAGGAGTGGAAGGATGGAAGTGGGATGACATCTTCCTTGAAAATGCAAGCAAATGATTACAAAGGAGGCACATATTCTTAGGAGTAGAGTGCCATTGATAATATCCATACATCTCGCTGTATTTCTGCAGATGGTTTCAAATTCCCACATTGTGGTGTGCATGTGTTTGTGTGAGAGAGAGAGGGATGGAGAAAGCATCCACAGCTAATGAAGCCTGAACATTTCTTAAATCAACAACCTGTTTGCAACAAGGAAGAGATAATATAATGGGACAGACTTAATTCTCATTGATTTTCCTTTAAGTGTAGTTTTCGACAGGAAAAAGAATGCATAAGCTGGAGGATAGACTTGAGAAGCTAGGATTGTTTTCTTTACAACATAGGAGTCTGCAAAGTGACTTAATTGTGAATGGTATTGAAAGAAGAGGGGAAGATAAATTATTCTCATTTGCAAAGATTCAAGAACCAGGAGACTTAGAATGATGGTGATTAACAAAAGAGCTAGAAAACTGTGATTAAGGTTCAAAGTAAATTAATTATCAAAATACATTTGTCACCATATACAGCCCTGAGATTCATCTTGCAGGTATTCTCAGTAAATGCAGGAAACACAATAGAATCAATGAATGACCCCACCCAACAGGATGTACAAACAACCAGTGTGCAAAAGACAACAAACTGGAAATACAAAAAGAGAGAGAAAATAATAATAATAAAAATATAAGAAAGCAATAAATATCATGAATATGAGATGAAGAGTCCTTGAAAGTGAGTCCATAGTAGATGGCATTGCAGGGAAAGCAGTGGAGGCAGATTCATATGCATTGTTTGGCAGGGAGTTGGGTAAGCAATTGAAAAGAGAGAATTTGCAAGCCTTTTTGGAAATGGTTAATAAAATGGAATTGGTCTTTTATGGAGTTAATATAAAATCAATGGGTCCAGTGGCCTCCTTTCATGCTGTAACCTTTCTCTTTGAATCCCCAAGGTTTAAATTACAAGCAAAGGAAGTATTATGCAGAGTCTACTCTTTTTCTGTTGCCTTGTTATTTACCTAGCTAAGCAAGGTGCTGGAAATTCTGGTGGGATGTTGTAAACAATGAGCACATGAGTAAGAGGAAGACTTAATGGGTGCCATTATTCCAGTGCCTGGCAAGTGAGATTTTCTACCTTGCCACTCTGAATGAAGTTATTATTTTGCCTCTTTCTCCATGTTACCCCACTTCTTGCACTGCCACTGATTCTGACATTCAACATTTGTGCTACCCAGTCAAAATCTGGAAAATGTGTACTTGAAGTGTACTTGTTTTCTTCAGTCCCTGCAAAATAGGTGCTCCTCCCAAGTCTCTGCTGGACAAAGTTCAGTACCAGCTCAAAATAAAAGTGGACTGTGAATTCCCGGACCCCAGGCATGCTGGGATTTGAGCACTAATTTTTAAAAGTGACCAGGTAGGACTTTAGCTATTTGGTAAAGCATCCTAGCAAGATGCTGTATTGAAGTGGATAGGATGATTTTTAACAGGTGGACTTCATTGATGTGCGGAATGAAGAAGTCAGGAATGTAGTAAAGCTGGCCAATACGTCCTACAGACCACTAGCCTGCCTTGTAAAGGTATCAAACCTGAAGCTATTCAAGAGGTTAGTAGATTGGGGAGTGTGGGCCAATGTGTGAAGACTCTGCTAAGGAAGCCTCCATTTATTATCATAAACACAGGGTGCAGTAAAATTCCTTGTTGTCATGATGCTTGTAGAGAAAACAGTATTCGTGGTGAGCTTAAAACAGCAAAATGGTCCAGAGATTGTAGTGCAAAATGAAATGCCAAAGTGACAAGTGATCCCTTCACAAGCAACAGCTTGGGAAGGTAGCAGCTCTTCTCCACTTAGCTGGTCAGTACTTGGTCCATGTTTAAAGTAAAACTCTACTGGCTTTGTGCAGGTGTAATCATCATCTATGGTTTAAAATCGCAGCTGTTGGAACTGGTTGGGAGGCCAGAGTCAAGTTACCTTTCCCATTTTCAACTCCCCAAGATCCAGATTTCTGCCATATTAGGGATTTGAAATGTTTCCCTTTGTCTGCTGAAGACAGACCTAGAAAATTCATTAACTAAATGTTTTTACAAATAGTGTTGAAAATAGGTGTAACCTAGAACAGTATAGATTGCACTGCTTTCTGTGCCCTCTTTAGCAGTTTGGCAGATATGCAGCCTGTGACTTCAGGTAGAAGTATTGTTAGTGCTAAAAATATAGGACAGGATTTGTGTTCACTTGAAAAGGCAGATAATGATTAAGAGGAGTCTGCATGGTTTTGTGCACACCTTGCAAATCTAAGAGACTGTTTTCAGAGCTACCCAAGGGGATTGATAAAGGCAGGGTGGCAGATATTGTCTATAGACCTTTGTAGTGTTTTAGACAAAATTTGTCTGGTAGGCTGTTGCAGAAGATTAAGGCATAGTGGATTTGACAGGCATTGGTGAACTGGATCCAAAATTGACTGGGTGATAGCAGGTAGAGGGTAGTGGTGGAAAGAAGTTTTTCTGACTGGAAATTGGTAAGAAATGATGTACTATGAGGAACGTTGCTAGTACCTTTGTAGTGTATATGAGTAACATAGGTTAGGCTATAGGTGATAGGTGATGTTTGGAGATGCCTTAAAAAAACCGCCAGAGTTTTAGATGGCAAAGAAAGTTACTTGAAGATACAGTGGGACAAAGATCAGTTGGAAAGCGGATGCAACAGTGGTAGATGGAATTCAATCCAGATAAGTGTGAAGTAATACACTTTGGAAGATAAAAGTCTTCAGTTAGGACATAAAGTAAATGCCAGGGACCTTGATCTACAAGAGATCTTAGGGTGCATATCAAGTCCACAGATCCCTGGAAGTGGTGATACAGACGGATAAGGTATGTAATATGCTCTCACAGGTCAAGGCGTTTAGTATAGAAGGTAGGGAGTCATGGGGCAATTGTGCACAATATTGATTAGACTGTAGATTTCTCACCACCACACTTCAGGAAGGATGTGGTAACAACTGAGAGAGTGCAGAGAGAATTGAGAGAGATTCAACGGGATGTTGACTGGAAGAAAGCATGATAATTATGAGAGAGTTGACGGACTGGATTTATTCTTACTGGAATGTACGAGGTGGAAGGGTGACTTTGTAGAACAACACATACAAAATACTGAAGGAGCTCAGCAGGTAAGGCATCATCAAACAGTTGATGTTTCAGGCCAAGACCCTTCAGGACCGAGAAGGAAGAGAGAAGAAGTTTACAAAATTATTAGGAGGATGGAGAGGAAAGGTAGGCAATATTTTTCCCAAGGTAGGGGAGTCTGGGGAACACAGCTTTAAGGTCAGAGGGAAGAAATTCAAGGAAGATCTGAGCAGAAAGTTTTTCCACACACAGGATGATGAATGTTTAGAAGGAGCCACCAAAAGAGGGATGAAAGTAGATACCAACATGATGTCCAAATAATAATGGGACAAGTTCTTGGATTGGAAAGGGATAGGGAGCAAATGGGTTGGTGTTGCTAGGCATCACAGTTGAAATGGACAAAGTGGGCCATTTTTGCCTGTTTCTGTATTATAGAATTCTATGATTTCTTAAAAATTACCCCAGATTACGTCAACAATAGTACATCACTACATATAGTGTCTCTGGCATGATCTTCAACCTCATTAGTTGATAAATATACTGTTAAATTAGACCACAACCAAATCTTACTTAGCTCTCCATGAAATGGTGCCATTCAAAGGGTCAGCATTCAAACACATTCCTTGCTAGGCTATTCCACACTACTCATACGTAAGGGTTAGCGCCTGTGCATTTGCAATTACTTTTATGCCTATCCAATGGGAATGTGTCCTCCCCTAACACTTCTGCTGTAGCAGTGAACCATAGTTAACCAGGGAGGCTTAACCATGCTCAGAATTTGACTTTCCTGTGAACCAGAGTTTCTGCAGCTTCTTCAGACCCCTCCGAGCAAATTTCCTTATTTTTTCTGTCATTGTGTATTCCATTGTGAAAATACATCATTTGTCAGTGACTAGAAGAGTGCCACTTGCAGCTTACCTCCAAGTTTGCAGCATGTGTAGATAAATTCAAAAGTTGCAAGGTCAGTAAAGTAGCCCATGCTGAAACTGACACCACCTCATTACACAAGGAATGTTGCAATTAGGGAACTTCTTAAAAAATAGGGTTAGATATTGTGCTAATTTAAAAAATATTTAAAAATATTTAAAAATTGGTAAAAAATTGGTGAAATTCAGGAACAGCCTCTTCCCCTCTGCCATCTGATTTCTGTACGGACATTGAACCCATGAACACTATCATGAAAGTATCTCACTACTTTTTAATTTTTTTTTTAAATTTTTGCACTACTTATTAACTAATATATGTGTGTGTGTGTGTGTGTATGTGTGTATGAGTGTGTGTATGTGTATGAGTGTGTGTGTGTATATATATATATATATATATATATATATATATATACACACACACACACAAACTCACTTTTTTCTCTATTGTTATGTGTTGCAATGTACTGTTGCTGCAAAGACAACAAATTTCACAGCATATACTGGTGAGATTAAACCTGATTCTGATTCTGATCCCTCTGTACCATTTAAAAGTAGTGCCCCGATTATATAAAAAAAATGTTGTGCAGAAATGAGCACCATTTTCACTTTTAAAAAGTTTCCAGGAGCTTCACACACAAAATGCTGGTGGAATGCAGCAGGCCAGGCAGCACCTATAGGAAGAGGTACAGGTGACGTTTCGGGCCGAGACCCTTCATCAGGAGAGCCGAGCTTCCTTTGGTTGGTCTGGAAGTTTTGTAGTAGCCTCACATGCATAGGGATTCGCAGGTTTCTTTACTGGTGCTTTGTGCAGTTCTAAAGTAGATGTTTATGACTGTTCCTTAATCGTGAGGGTGTTTTAGATTTGCTTAAAAAAAGGAATTTTCTTTTGCTTCAACAACTTCCTCAGAATCTGGTGACCACTGCTAAGAAAATATGTTTAGTGATAGAGGCAATTTGAAGAACTCTGTCATTCCGTGACCCATTTTTGCATTTGGGCTTTTGGAAATAGCTTCAAACTCTGAAAATCATTTGTCCAGCTCCAGGTTCTCCATGGACTGCATTTCTCACTACAAGCACAAACCTTCCATTCCCCTCTGATTAAACTGCTGTATCCCAGCTTAAATCTCATCCAAATCTGGATCTTCCTACTTCATGGTTCATCAAACGTCACTTTTATTTCTTGTCATGTTACAACCCTATTACTTTTGTAGCAGAGTACAGCATCATCCTCAGTGCTTCAAGGTATCTTGCATTCACTTATTCACAAGGGGCAGCATACTTAACTAAACTGGAAAACTTTAGGAAGGCAAGCTCAGCTTTGGCTGGCCACAATGGATTTCTGGCTTTCTCTAAAAATGTACGCAAGATATATTTTTCAAGACCCCTTGGAATTTGGTTGTTTTTCTTTATTAAGTTTGTTTTACCTGTGAGATACTTCCTGCTCATTAGACCTTTCTTTCCTGAAGCCAATATGCTATGATTTATCATTTAAGTTGATCAGTCCTGATTGGTACAATTTTTGGGTAGCCTGGCTGGGGGATATGCGGAATCCTGTTACCCTGAGTGAACAGAAAGGACTAGTACTTGGTATCAAAGTTGACAGAAACATTTTATAACTAGACAGTGGTAATGCCAAATGATTATCCATTAAAGATAATCTCTAAAATACTGTGTTAGGCAAATAGATTTGTTAAATGAATGTTTTTATTCTCAGAGTTGAGGAAGAGGATTAAATTTTATAGATTTGTGAGAACTGAAGGTTGTCAAGGGGATGATTGTATTGCTTTTGATATAGTTTTAAAAAAACTAATAGAAAAATTATAATATTTTCAGGAACTAAAGCAGGTGAGGAAGTTGCAGATCCGTTAATAGTAATATTTCACATATTTCACGTTATCTTCTATCAACACAGATCATTTGATGTATTGCTTTTAGGTGATTTATCCAGTTCCATTCCCCACCTTATTTCCCACTGTCCAATTACTTTTCCCATATCCATAACTACCTCTGATTCTCCTACCACTTGCCTATCTGAGTTTACAGTGCTACTGGTCTTTGGGATGTGGGAAGAAGCTAGAGCATCATGGGGCAGAATGATCGTGTGGTCACGGAGAATACTCATAATCCTTACACAGGTCACCAGGGATTGGGGGTCGCTCCTGGGTTAGTGGAGCTCTGAGGCAATAGCACTACTGTTTACAGCACTATTCAAAGATCTCTAAAATTAGGAGCTTGCACTCTTTGAATATGACGATTGCAAATGCCTCCCCTTCGTTTCGGAAAAAAAGATAAGCCAAGAAACTGCAGAACTATGATTCCAACTTGTGTTGTGGCCCACAGAATATTTCAGAAGGTTGATTTTTCTCTGTGCAATATACTGATGCAGATCTGTTTCCAGCATTATATTGACCTAATTAAGGATCGTAGATTTGGGTTGGTAAGTGAAAATTTAAAAAAAAAAGCTCCAAATACTAGAAATCTGAAGTAGAAATAGAAAATCCATGAATCACTCAACAGGTCAGCCATCACCTGTGGAAACAGAAATAGTTAGTGTTTTTGATTGAAGCCCTGCATCAGTGATTTGTAGGCCCTGACTGACTAACCGGACCAATTTTTTTTTTGGTGTGAAAATGTAGGCAGTATAATGGGGGTGTGGTTATTTTTATATTTTGTTAATGTTTTGAACTCCCACCTTTTGGGAGGATAAACTAGCTTTTGAAAGGGTGAGAGTTAAGATTCATCAGAATGATCACAGGCTTGGGGGATTAAATTGTGTATTGTTGTGGCCCTGGTTTTCCAGGTCAAAAGAAACCCTTAAAGTTAAATTATTATACATAATATGACCTCTTCTGGCTCTTGCCAGTATATTGGCAAGTCTTTATTCTTAACCACCACAACCTGAGGATTTTACCTTGTAGTTCCCATCAGATCTCTACAGTGTTTGCATGTGGACTATTGGCTGACTGGATCCACTTGCCTTGCACTACTTTTCCAAGGTGGCTATCTGGTATATAAGAGCCAGGTTAAGTGAATATTTGGTTTCCTTCAATAGTAATGGACCTGTCTCTGCTGGGGCAGAGATAATTTCTTCCAAGAGCTTGGCACCCTGTAACATATTTCACATATGCTGAGATCTCAAACTAGTTTCAATTGCCTGCAGGTGTTTGAGAGGAATTTTCCAGTCTAATTGGCCCATGTCTCTTATGTGCAAGCTCTCCTTGTTCTTAAAGACTGAAGCTTTGTTTTAAGAGCCAAACTATTAAAATTAGAAACTTCACATTAAATATCAAGGCAGAAAGACACTCTTGTTCTTTGTAGGCAAAGTTAATCATTTGTTTTTTTGATATCTTAAGCTAAGGTCAATATCAGCTTAGACTATCAACATACTTGCTGAATCCTAAGAGGCAATTTAACATTGTTTGTACAAAGCTGTACTGCTGTTTTTTTTATTCCCCAAACTGATTAATTGATAGAAACACTGCATGCCTGAGCATGTCTAAGCAATGGCCTTGAATTTTTTTCTTGTCATGATTAAGGACATGATGATTCTGGTAATTAATTTCACAAACCTATTAAAGCTGTGGTGAAGGAGGAAAAATCAACATTATTCAGAGGAGCTAGTTGCTACTCATCTTAAATTTGTGCTCAAAATTGACATAAATGACTGTAATGAAACTGCTGCTCGTGATACCAGATCCATTCATACTCTTTAAACTCGATTCAACTCCACACTTAGGCCTCTTTCCTCAAAATGCATCCTAATTGGGGCTATTCACAGCTTTTCAAAAGCAATACAGACACCCCACCCTGCAAAAACTCATTTCAGGGAGGTCTCAACCTCAGCAGTCTGTGTCAATGAATTTATTATTTTTGCAAGACATCAGATTCACAAGTGTTTTGTGAGACAGATGACTTTTGAATTCTGTCTTAATGTGCCATGTTCACAATAGCTGCTGTCTTGGTTGATGAGCAGGCATAGTTTTTTGCTATTTCTGAATCAGGAAACATTTTCCTGAGTAGCTTGCCTGTGTGCTTACACACCTGGAATGGCAGGTTATGCTCAAGATGTAAAGTACACCTCAGCTCTAGCCACCTTCTCTGTCAGGCTTTGGTTTTCTGCTGAAAAGAACTGTGAAACACTTGAGCAGCCTTCCCTGCGCTTAGCCTCCCTAATATGTTGTGGTCCCTAAAAGAAATAAAAGCATAAGGTGTATCCTTATTACAGATGTGTGCCACTTAATGTCCATTCGGACAATGTCCGATCGCATATACGTCTGTAGACACACACACACACACACACCATCACCACCACCACCGCCCCCCCCCCCCCCGCAATAGTCGGGATCAGAACTTACTTTTTTACGTCGAAATGGGGGATTTTAAATGAATGATTTAGAAGTTCTGTATCTTCAAGTTCAAGTTTATTGTCATCTGGCTGATTGTCCACAAACAAAACAACCTCTGTCCGGACCACGGTGTAGCCACAATACATATATCACACACACCACATAAAACAGTATATTACCATATTATTTAATAAAGCGTAATTCAAAATGCATATAAAGTGCGCAGCACAGGTGAACAGTTCGCTGTCCTAATGACGAGACCTCCGTGGCCGGGTATTTATTAAAGTCGGGTTTTCTTCTGAAAACTGCTGCACTTCAACACAGCCCATCATGGGCTTCGATGTACCTATAAGTGGAAGTGTTTCAGGGAAAAAACCCTGAAGAATTTGCTTGCTGTGAGTGCGTTGCTAAAAACGATTTGTAGAAAAAAGTAGGCACGTACACGCATGAGCAATGACTTGCTCACACATGCGCACTGGTGCCCACGCAAGGATTCATGGTCATTGTAGTCTTTCTCGAGGTAAACACAACGTATCTGACTGCCACTCTTGTCCATTGGCAACCCTACCCTGCCCCCGCCCCCCGTGGTCGGCTGGTCCGCAAGATTATAGAAACATAGAAAATAGGTGCAGGAGTAGGCCATTCAGCCCTTCGAGCCTGCACCACCATTCAGTACGATCATGGCTGATCATCCAACTCAGAACCCTGCACCAGCCTTCCCTCCATACCCCCTGATCCCTTTAGCCACAAGGGTCATATCTAACTCCCTCTTAAATATAGCCAATGAACTGGCCTCAACTGTTTCCTGTGGCAGAGAATTCCACAGATTCACCACTCTCTGTGTGAAGAAGTTTTTCCTAATCTCGGTCCTAAAAGGCTTCCCCTTTATCCTCAAACTGTGACCCCTCGTTCTGGACTTCCCCAACATCGGGAACAATCTTCCTGCATCTAGCCTGTCCAATCCCTTTAGGATTTTATACGTTTCAATCAGATCCCCCCTCCATCTTCTAAATTCCAACAAGTATAAGCCTAGTTCATCCAGTCTTTCATCATATGAAAGTCCTGCCATCCCAGGAATCAATCTGATGAACCCTCTTTGTACTCCCTCTATGGCAAGGATGTCTTTCCTCAGATTAGGGGACCAAAACTGCACACAATACTCCAGGTGTGGTCTCACCAAGGCCTTGTACAACTGCAGTAGTACCTCCCTGCTCCTGTACTCGAATCCTCTTGCTATAAATGCCAGCATACCATTCGCCTTTTTCACTGCCTGCTGTACCTGCATGCCCACTTTCAATGACTGTTGTATAATGACACCCAGGTCTCGTTGCACCTCCCCTTTTCCTAATCGGCCACCATTCAGATAATAATCTGTTTTCCTGTTTTTGCCACCAAAGTGGATAACTTCACATTTATCCTCATTAAATTTCATCTGCCATGAATTTGCCCACTCACCCAACCTATCCAAGTCACTCTGCATCCTCTTAGCATCCTCCTCACAGCTAACACTGCCACCCAGCTTCGTGTCATCCACAAACTTGGAGATGCTGCATTTAATTCCCTCATCTAAGTCATTAATATATATTGTAAACAACTGGGGTCCCAGCACTGAGCCTTGCGGTACCCCACTAGTCACTGCCTGCCATTCTGAAAAGGTCTTATTGTCAATATTAAATCGGTTAGCAGTGCCAAAAAGGTTAGGGACCCATATATAAGACCATAAGATATAGGAGCAGAATTAGTCCACTACTGTCTGCAGCTTCTTCTGTTCTTGTGCATTCAATTTGCACTATCAGACCATAATGCAGTCAGGATAATTATGACAGTACATCTAAAAAATTTTGTTACTGTTTGGGGACATGCTAAACCTCCTTAACCGTTTTTTTAAAAAAAAAGTACAGATGTTGGCATGCCTTTCTTGTGATTGTATCTATGTGCAGCTGCAGTGTAGCATCCTACTTTAAATTAATTCCTTTTGCTGAAGTTGAACATGTTTCCTCTAACAAACATTACCCACTATTGTTCAGGATTTGTACAGCACTCTTCACTGTAAGCAACTAGGCTGACTTACGGGCCGGTTATACCGATATATGACATGTACTTTCTTTAAGTATTTCAGATTGACTAGTGCCATAATCTTTGGTAGTAGTAAACCACAGATGTAAATAGATTTACATGAGTTCTGTTGGGTATCTGAATTTATGTTAAACTTTTTGCATTGACAAAGGCTCACCTTGCAGCTATCAATTATTTAGAAAGGGGTTTACATTTAGAATAAAAGGTTACAGTAGTTGGACTGGAATTGTGCTCCAGGTGGGGAATATCAGCACACTGGTGCTCCAACTGGGGGTGCCTTGTTGAGTACAGAGCCAGGATGTGCTGCTGGCCAGGTACCCTGGCAGGACCTCTCCACAAGATTTGTGTGGCAGCGAAGGCCTAGGATTGTTTGCTTTTACACTGTTGACAGTCTCCTCCACAATACTATCTTGATGATTGCATTCACAGGTTTTATTATTGGTGCAGTCAGTGTGTCAGGCACTGATGTCCTTTGCTTCCGACTGTTGCTTGCAGTTTTCAGACAATTGTGCATCAACATTGAAGTGTTTTACAATCTTGCAAGATCTGTCATGATCATCACTTTATCGTGAGATAGGAGAGCCATATCAGACTAACAGCTTGGTTCACATCTACTGGTAAGAATCCGGATTTGCTCTGCTGTGTGATAAATATGATTGAAAATGATACTCACTGGATGGTGCAATGGCACTAGACATTGGATCTCTTTGAATGTTTTAAGTGTATGTGCATTTAAGCTACTTTGAAAGCATTAAGTACTATATTCTTTAGCTGCATTACAAATTTTGATGAGGGAAATCAAGTACAATATATCCAAATGCCGTGACTGACCTCTGAACCGCCCTGAGCTGTAATAGCGTTGTGCTAACTGCTACACCACCGTGGCACCAGCCTGAATTGCCCAGTAGATGCTGACCAGCTGATTGAGGGCAATCAAAGCAAATCAAATACAGTGAAGGAAGGTATCATCAAAGTAAATCAGAGGAAAGGGAGAAATGAACAGAGTAAAAATTTTAAAAAAGATATCAGAGTAAGGGCATCAAATGTTCACCAAGTGTAACTATTAGAATACCGGGATTGTCCTAAAAAGAGAATTGAAGCAGAAAGGCCCTACACACCAACAGTTTAAAACAAGAAGAGAAAGCCTCATTTGAAGTATACAAAGATTTTTGGGGCTTGGAAGTGATAATGAATCCCTGACTGGGACATGCCAAGCCGAAAGTTATGGTCTCAAGATAAGGGCATGACTTTTCACAACTAAGGAAAAGAAACTTCTTCACCCAGAGCGTAGAGAAGCTTAGGAGTCCTCTACCAACAAGGGCTGTGGATGTTCAGTCTTTGAGTGTTCATGGTCTGTTATGTAGCCTTTAAGTCATACAGCACAGAAGCAGGCCCTTGGTCTCAGTAAGGATACACTGACAATCTCCCTATCCTGCAGTAACTCCATTTATCAAAATAATCTTTACATATATGAATGTATTTTATTGTATTAACAGTTAAGTTGGGGTGGTAGTGGGTAAGGTATGAATTTCACTTCTCTCTGACTCTGTCTCTAATTTACAGTGACTAATTAACCTACTGATCCATACTCTTGATTTGGAAAGAGACCTGAGCACCTAGAGTTCCCGATCGAATCTGGGTCCCTGGAACTGTGGTGCACCAGGTCCACCTGGAATGTCAGTCTGGAGCCTACCTTAAATGTTGTTGGTCTCATTGGCCATCTCTGCCAAAAGAGGAGAATCCCACCTCCACCACATGTTGGCAAAGAGATATGAATTAGCAAGTCCTCCTTTAGAAATTGGTTTCCTCTGCCAGGTTTAATGTTGGGCACTTCACACGCATCACTGGCAGAGATCACAGTGTCATTCTATCAGACTCCTCACAGTGGTTTTGCCCATTTATGAAGTGGTCTTATTGGATCAGGGCAGCCCTGGGGCATGAGTGGGATGGTAGGTGTGGTTTTAATATTTGTTTTAATAACCCTCAATTCCCTTAATCTCAAAAAATCCTTTGATCTCTAACTTGAACATGACCTTGACTACATGTGTATTTCCATTAGTACAACATCTGCTTCTGTTCTTGCCTTGCCTCATCTGCTCATTGTGATTTTGTTTCTATTCAATAGCTATTCCAACACTTCTGCCTTTGTTCTGTTCTCTCTGTGCTTGAGATCAAACAAGATTCTGCTGGTCCTGATCTAGTGACGCCAAATATTGCTCGTTTCTGTGCTTTTTTTTTCTTCAACCTTACTTTTTTTAACCTTATCTTAGAAAAATAGAGGGCTATGGGTAACCCTAGGTAATTTCTAAAGTAAGTACATGTTTGGCACAGCATTGTGGGCTGAAGGGCCTGTATTGTGCTGTAGGTTTTCTAAGTTTCTTACTCTTGGCCCATTAATTGCCAGGATACTTGTGTTACTTAAACACTAGGCTCTTCTTCATCTCCAAATTTAATCCCTGTGCCAATTGGGGATAAGCTTTCAGCTTCTGTAATGTTCTGTAACTCCAAAACATAAAACTAATTGAAAGAAAAGCACAGAGCCACCAATAACCCAGGTACATTTAGTTTTTACTTTAGTGAGGCACGCACATATGATGTGGTGGCAAAATGACGCCTGCCATTCACGTACTTTTACATATATCCAGAAGCTTTGATATTTAATCCTTAAACTTTTCCTTCTTTTTTTCCCAACCTCACTTTTCTTTCTCCACCTTCAATTCCAAGAATTACATTTTGAAGAATTACTGAAGAATGTGTTAATTTTCTTAACATGAGTTGAAGGACAATCTAAGCATTTTATCAGATGTTGCTTTTTACTGCGAATCAGTTCTTTCTTTATGATGAGAAGTTTAACAGTCATTGCACAAACTGGAAATGTTCTACAATGAAAAAGTGTTCATATACGTTAAACAATTTCCCTTTCATTTCTGTACAGCTCTTAACATTAACTGATTTTTCAATTAGCTGTTCATGACATTTTAAAAATCACTTCACTTATGAAATCAAATTTCCATTATTAGACAGTTAGATCACTAAACTGCTAATTTTAATGGGGCCCTCAAGTTATGTGGCTTCCAAATAGTGGTAGGCTCATAAAAATTTTTATAAAACTTCAAATTGTGTAATCTGAGTTCCTTAGAGTACTATTTTTATTTCTTATGCTTGAAGTATAAAGAAGTCTGTGAAGGTTGTTTGTAGCTTTCATGAAATAATAATTTTCTAGTATTTTGCTAAATAAGATTAGCTTTACTATCAATGTGTCATTTCCTGTTCTTCCTACTTCCGTCTCTCTATCCTCTCCCTAAAAAAAAATCTAATGGAATTTATAGCTATGAATATTTTGTTTCACTGTTCCAAGCTCTCTAATCAAGCCCCTGGGCAAGTATTTCATTCTATTGTGTGGAAAATGCTTTTGAGTTCATTTATAATTTATTTTAAGATGTTAGTACTGATTGCTTTATTTCCATTTTACTTAGTTCAAAAGAACCCCTATTCTGTATAACTGATTAGTTGAGATGATGAGTTTCATGGTCTCCGCTCAAGGTACAAGGAGGGGATGCACATTGGTAACCTGTGGTATTTCGCTGCTGCACTTTTTGACCACTATTTGAAAGAAAAAAAACTAAAATAAAAACTGCAGGTGTTGGAAATCTGAAAGAGAAAAGAAAGAAAATGTGAGGAATACTTACAAATGATTTGTAAATTGCTTCTCCAGTGCAGAGGGGACCACATTGTGAATACTGAATGCAGTAGACTAGATTGGAAGCAGTGGTACAGTAGTTTCACGTGAACAGACTGATTGCGAAGGGAAGAGGATAAAGAACAGGTTTCAGGTTTCCTGTAGCTGCTTGGGAGAATGCCATGGGGGGGGGTGGGGTCAGGTGTGTGGTGGGAATTGTAAGTTTTTTTTTTATTCTCACATGTACTGAGGTAGAAGGAAAAACTTAGTTTTGCACATCATCCATACAGATCATTTCATCACGTTGAGGTAGCATAAGGGAAAAAGACAAGAACAGATTGCAGAATAAAGTGTTACAGCTACAAAAAGTGCAGTGTAGGCAGGCAATAAGTTACAAGGCCATGACCATTCAGTAGTGTTATAATAATGGGTTGGAAGGATAAATTATGGGATTGTGAAGGAAATAATCCCCTAAAGGGCAGTGGAGGGGAAGATATAGTAGGTATGATGGTTGAATCTTGGAGTTGTATTGCAAAGAGAGGGGTAGGGCTCTGTTCAGGAAGGGAGGGGAGTGAGAACAGAGGGATGGAAAATTGATGAAGCTGAGGGCATGGTGGAGAGGAGGCGAATATTCAGGAAAAGGGAAGACATTTCATAGGCATCTGTGTGGAAAGTTTCATCAATGGAGCAACTGTGGAGGAGACAGATGAACTGGAAGAATGAAATGGAGTCCTTGGAGGAATGAAGATGAGAAGTGGTCCAGTCAAGTTTGCCTGTATATCTGTAGGATTGAAGTGGATGTTCGTGGCTATCCACAGTGATGATCAAGGGGAGAGAGAGAGAGACAGATATATATAATCAGCACCAGTGCGGGAGTAGGAATCAGGCTTATGTACATGGAAGCAGCTAGGCAACTGATTGCAGACTGTTGTAAAAGATAAATAAATACCTACTCAAAACTTAGTTGTGATGAAAAAAATTGAGTTGTTTCACAACTGGAATGTGGTTCTCTTTAAAAAGAATAGGAAGCTTATTTTTGAGATGGGAGAGGGACTAGAGCTAAAGAAATACAACATTTTGGAACGCCAGACGTGGACCTTTACACGCTGTATCAATGAGCATTTTCTAAATTTAATTTGAACTGGTTATATAAACTGGTCATTTGGGGGGAAAATAATTATGAAAAAGCATACCACTGGCAATGCATGGGACTATTCAGAAGCAGTAATGTAATCAGAATTCAAAATGGGAAGTTTGAATCTGCATTAAATTAACACTGATACCATAGTCATTTTATCTTTTCATGTTTGGGATTGTTTTCATACCGTCAGTCGACTCTGGTGAACAGGCTGACTGCTATGCTATCAGTAATTGATTCATAACCCCCACCCCACCCTCCCCTCCACCACATTCTGTGATGAATTTATCCTTTGAGAACAAGGTATATGTGAGTGTTACTTAAGCACATAGTCCACAATCTCAGGCTGCCTCATTGATCATGTTTAGAGTTGGGTCTTGCTAGCAAGCGTGAAAGGACAGTTAGAATAGAATCCTCTGATTTAATGGCTGACAGCTGGAGAATTTAATCAATTTCTTATGTGATTTAATCTGCTGGATTCAAAAGTTATAGTTATAATCTGTAAGTAATAGAGAAGTAACTTCTAAAATTTCAGCAAGCTTGGTTACTGCTCCTTTTAAGCACCTCAGGGCATGTGCTTAGCCCAGCCAATCTACCTCACTCCTGGCAACAAGAAGGCATACAGGAGTGAGATAGATCAGCTGGTTGAGTGGTGTTGCAATAACAATCTTGCACTCAATGTCTCCTAGACTACGGAGCTGATTGTGGATTTCAGGAAGGGGAAGTCAAGAGAACAGATGCCAGTCCTCATTGAAGAGTTATCAAGGGAAAGAATGAGCTGTTTTAAGGCGTGGGTGTTAACATCTCTGAGAATTTATCTTGGGCCCAATACATTGATGCAATCACTAAGAAGGCATGTGAGCTGCTCTAGTTCATTAGGAGTTTGAGGAGGCTTGGTGTGTCTATAGATGTACAGTGCAGAGTATTCTGCTTGGCTGTATCACAAACAGGTATAGAGGGGCCACTGCACTGGATTGTAAGGGCCTGCAGAGGAGTATAGATTCAGCCATCTCTATCATGGGTACAATCCTCCCCACCATCGAGAATATCAAGAGGTGGTATCCATCATTAAAGATCCTCACCATCTGGGACATGCCCTCTTCTCATTACTACCATCAGCAAGAAAGTACAGGAGCCTGAAGGCACCCACTCAGGTTTTAGGAACAGCTTCTTCCCCTCCACCATCAGATTTCTGCACATACCATGAACCCATGAACACTACCTCACCTTTTACTCTCTTTTTGCTCTACTTTTTTATTATTTCTTGTTGTAACTTATAGTAATATTTTAATGTATTGCAACGTCTCTGCTGCCACTAGACAACAAATTTCATGAGATATGTCAGTGATCATAAACCTAATTCTGATTGTGAAAAAATTGATTTTGCATCAGAACAGCCGATTCTCACTCAAACGGGAATGCTAGTTGTTAGAAATTGTTGAAGTCTCTTATGCAACGTTGTCACGTTTTCACTCTCTACGTACACAGCCTGATCTGATGAGCGTCTCGGCCTGAAACGTCAGTCCTGACGAAGGGTCTCGGCCTGAAACGTCGACTGTACCTCTTCCTAGAGATGCTGCCTGGCCTGCTGCGTTCACCAGCAACTTTTGTGTGTGTTGCTCGAATTTCCAGCATCTGCAGAATTCCTGTTGTTAGCATTTCCAGCCATTTTCTTTTAATGGAGGTTTCCAGTAACAGCGTCTCACAGTTTCAGCATTGTTTTCGTTTTCTCACTATTGCTGGCATTCATCTCTATCTGTTTGCATTCCTCACTTAGAATCAGACACAGTCTCTTAGAGGGCCTGAAGAATTTGTGGACAACTTGAACCCCATTCCAGGAACACACAGTGTAGAATTGGGCCCTTCGTGCCACTGTCAGTGCTGACCAAGCGCCTACCTAGACTAATCTGTTACCAGCACTCATTCCGTATTCATCGCTGTCTTGCGGATTCAAGTGCTTGTCCAGATGCTGTTAAATACTATGAGGGTCCCTGCCTCTGCCACCTCCTTGGATAGTGCATTTCAGATTGCGACCACACTCTAGGTGAAAAAAATTATCTCTCAGTTCTCTCTAGATCTCCAACCTCGCCCTATAACTATGCCTTCTAGTCGAGACATGTATCGCAGACATTTCATTCATCTGCTCCAACTCTTCCCCCTCTGTAATCTAAAAGAGAGTTGATTTCTCGCTTCTTTAGTTCAAGGACATTAACTTAAAACAACTGTTTTTCTCTCTGCACTTGATGCATGATCTGATTATCTCCATGATTTTTGTTTCTTTTGGACCTTAGATACCCAGCATCTACTCTGTTTTCTTTTTGATTTTTATCTATTATTCCTCATGTGTTTATAGCTACTGACCTGAATCACATTCTCTCAAATACCTTTGAAGCCCTGTTCTGATCTGCTGAATCACACTTCCAAATATGTTTTCAGTCCTGTGTAATGTTTTATAACTCCAAAACATTAAACTAATTGGAAGAAAAGCAAGGGAGTTGGGAATGTGAGTCTAACTTTGTGTTTACTTTAAGCAGGGCGCACAAGTATCGCGTGGTAGCATCATGACGTATGAAATTCACTTATTTTTACATATAGCCCATAAGGAATTACTTAAACAAACAAGAATACTTAACCAAACATTATATTTACAATATTACTCAAATACTACTGAAATATTAAATACCTGTTCTAATTTTTTTTTAATGTAAATGCATTTTTGCCTTGGTCATTCTCAGGTAGACCTGTCATCTACAGTTATTCTTATATAAATACTTTGTCTTCACTTCCCTAATTGTGGGGACCTGGATTTGAATGGCTTTGACAGAAAACTGGTTTTAAAGTTCAAAGTAAGTTTATTATCGATGTACATATATGTTACCGTATACAAGAGATTCTTTTTCTGCGGGCAGTCAAGAAACACAATAGAATCAATAAAAGACTGCACCCAACAGGGCATACACCAACCAATGTAAAAAGCAATTAAATTACATTATAAAAAAAGAAATAATAATAAATAAATACATATTGAGAAAGTGAGATTGAGAATCTGCTAAGGTGAGTCTATCGGCTGTGGGAGCAGTTTAGTGATGGGGCGGGTAAAGGGGAAGAAGCTGTTCCTGAATTGTGCCTTCTCCCTGATGGTCGCAATGGGAAGAGGGATCCCCTCTGGTTTAAGGGCCCGATAACTGAGAGGTACCAACTGTTCCTGGATCTGGTGGTGTGAGTCTTGAGGCCCCTGTACCTTCCTGTGACAGCTCTCTGTATAGATTTTATTTTATTGAGATACAGTGCCTCTTTCAGCCCTTCAAGCCATGCTGCTCAGCAACTCTAGCCTAATCATGGGACAATTTACAATGACCAGTTAACCTACTCATCAGTATGTCTTTGAACTGTGGGAAGAAACTGGAGCACTCGAAGAACACCCACGTATTCCATAGGGAGGACTTATAGATGATGTCGGAATTAAACCCTGAACTTCGACACCATGATAGTGTCACACTACCTGCTGTGCTATCGTGGTGTCCCACATGCTCAGTGGTGGGGAGGGCTTTATCCATGATGGACTGAGATAATATACACTACTTTTTGTAGGCTTTTCTGTACAAGGACATTAGTGTTTCCAACCCAAGCTGTGATGTAACCAGTCAATATATTCTCTGCTGTACATCTAAAGTTTAAAGTAAATTTATTATCAAAGTACATATATGTCACTACATACAACCCTGAGATTTGTTTTCTAATGGGCATACTCAATAAATCCATAATAGAATAATAAAAAAAAATAGAATCAGCAACTTGGATTTTCAACCATCTATACGAGTTTGCCAAAGTTTTAGATGACATGCCGAATCTTTACAAACTTCTTAAAAAAAAAAGTAGAGGCACTGCCGTGCTTGCTTCACAATGCACTTATGTGATGGATTCAAGACAGATCCCCTGAAATGATTACTTTGAGGAATTTAGGGTTGCTGACCCTCTCCACCTCCAATCCCTGATCAGGAGTGGCTCATGGACTTAGGGCTTCTTCCTCCTGAAGTCAATAATCATCTCCTTGGTCTTGCCCATGGTGGGAGAGTCTAGGATAAGAGTGCACAGCCTCAGGGGTAGAGGGGGCATCTATTTAAAACAGAGATGCAGAGAAATTTCTTTAGCCAGAAGGTGGTGAACTTGTGGAATTCGTTGCCATGTGCAGCTGCAGAGGCCAGGTCACTGGGTGTATTTAAGGCAGAGCTTGATCAGTTCTTGATTGGACATGGCATCAAAGGTTACGGAGAGAAGGTTGGTGAGTGAGGCTGAGAAGGGGCTAAAAAAAAAGGATCAGCCATGATTGAATAGTGGAGCAGACTTGATGGGCCGAATGGCCTAATTCTGCTCCTATGTCTTATGGTCTATGGTCTTATGATAGAATGAGGAGAAGATGGCAGCGCACTGCACGTGCGCAGCTGTCCGGTGAAAAATGATGTCGTATCTGTTAAATAGGGGCCGTGGACAATTTCTGATTTGATGGAGACAGATGTGAAAGCACAGAGGAACATCTGGAGAAATCTCTGAAACACCCGTCCGCTGCTGTCGTTACTGTGTGGTCAGAAATCGTTTGGAGGGTAGGCCTCAAAATCCCCAGCCTTGCCTGCTTTTGACAACCGAGAAAGAGGTCGAATTGCTCAGACAGAGATGGCGCTCAGTACTCGGTGTCGGAGAGCTGATCAGAGCTCGAAGTTTTCAGATGACTCAGAGTCGGATTGTGGTCGGCGTGGCAGGGAGAGTTTTTCTTCCTTCCTTCTCCCGTCTGCGTGAGATGTGGGACATTTGAGAAACTTTGAACTTTACTGTGCTCATGGACTTCTTCATCAAGTTATGGTATTGTTGCACTGTTGTAACTATATGTATAATTATGTAGTTTTGTCAGTTTTTTCAGTCTTGGTTTGTCCTGTGTTTTAGTGATATCACACCGGAGCAAATAATGTATCATTTCTTAATACATGCATTACTAAATGACAATAAAAGGGGACTACGTGTCTTCATAATCATATTTCTGGATCAGGGCAGCAGTGAGCATTCTCTCCACGGGAAATGGGAGACATCCTTTCCACATCTACTGTCTAGGCCTTTCAACATTCAAAATGTTTCAATGAGATTTCCCCCCCCCCCCCCCCATTCTTCTAAACTCCAGCAAGTACAGACTCAGAGCTATCAAATGTTCCTTGTATGATAAACCTTTAATTCCCGGAATCATCCTTGTGATCCTCCTCTGAACCCTCTCCAGTGCCAGCACATCTCTTCTTAGATGAGGAGCCCTGAACTGTTCACAATACTCAAGATGTGGCTTCACCAGTGCCTTATAAAGCCTCAGCATCACCTTTTGTGAAGTTAAACCTATCTATGAAACTCATCTCCTGTTTGTATGCTGTTGATCTCATAAAGTTATTTCCTCTGATTTCAGAATTGTTTTTGTTTCTCAGGCCTCCTCTCCATTTTCAACTCTGCAGTCATTATTACCTCCACAAAATGTTCACTGTCTATCCCACTGTCCTTGCATATTGCCACCTTTCTCCACCTTTTTTGTCTGACAGACTTCTTTATAGATGTTGCCACTGGGTCAAAAGAGATCAGGTGTACCTAATGGAGCATGGAACAGTGCAGCTCAGAAACAGGCCCTATAGTCCATAGTGTCTGTGCCAAGCATGATGCCAATCAGTCTGCACATGGCTCGAAGTTCAAAGTACAATTATTATAATAGTATGTAGTTACAGACAGCTACAAAACAAAGTAACCCAATAGAACCCATTAAAAAAGACTGTCATGTACCCAATGTGCAAAAGAAAAAAAAAATGTGCAAAGAATAAAAGTAAGGAAATAACATACAGAATTGAAATTCAGGGAAGCGAGTCCACAACCACAAAGCCAGTCACAACCGATCCAGGAACCCTTTAGTTGCAAGCCACAGCCTCAGTTCAGCGGCGAGATGGGTAAACCTCACTGAGCAGTGAGCTGAACACCAGCCCGTCCCTCGCCTCTGGCTCCAATACCTTTTCATTCTGGTCCAGCACTGAGATGAATCAAAACACTGGCTTGTTCCGCGCTCTTGCTCTCGGGCCCAGGACCCGCTGCCTCAACTCGGCCTCACCTCAGTCTGTTGCTTTGAATCACCTCCAAGTGCACTCCAGCAGCCAAACATTGGCTTGTTCCCCACTTTCGTGCCTGAGCCCTGCCACCTCCATGCCATAACACAATCATCCTACCCCTCTAGACTTCGGTTCACACCGCAAAAATGTCAGTTTGTACAAGCAGTTCAAATTTCAACTTCGAAAGGGAAGTTACAGGCTATTATTTGTAGTGACGGTTTTCAAGAAAAAGTGTGAATAATAAAGTAATTAGAATTTTTGTTTGCTGCCAGCAAGTTGTTGCTGTGCTTCACCAGTGCCATCTTAAATCGGTCCAAATTCTATTTCTTGCCTGTTTGTGTGTTTGTTTAAATGCTTCTGAAAGATCGCTGTCATATCTGCTTCAACCCATTCCTCTCCATTGCGTTCCAGGCTTTGTAAATCTGCTTTAAGCACCCCCTCTCACCTTCAACCTATATCCTCTGGCATTTAATTTTTACATCCTGGAAAAAGGACTCTGACCATCTACCCTATCTAGGCCTCTCATTTTATAAACTCCTATCACCCATCGGAAGAAAAATATTAGAAGCCTAAACACTTCAAGAGTAATATTTGCAGAAGCGAGGGGAAAGTTAATTATTTAATCAATTAAAGCAAGAGTAGAACTGTGGCCCTTTGTCTGCTCGTGAGAAATGGTGCAAGTTCTCTGGGCCGTGCAGCATTTGGTGGAGAGAAAAGCAGGAAAAAGCTAAGTTTCTAAGTTGCCAGGTTTAGTTATTAAATTGTTAAGTGTTGATCAAATTCAGATTCTCTCCAATAGAGCTGAATAACAGTGCTACGGCTACAGCCGTTTTTTTAAGAGTGCACCTGGGTAATTGTTTTTAATATATAATATTTACTGTGTGTTCACTGGCCTGGAACAGAACTAAATGATGTAGAAAGTTTCTATTGTCTGACCCTGGTCTTTGCAAGTCAAGTAGAAATATGTTTTTAAATACAGTAAAATTTTCCTTCAACATCTTTGGAAGGACCTTTTGAAGGGGTAAAAAACAGGGGTTGACAGTTGAAGGAAAATGCAAATGGAAAAATTGTAAAGGCAAAACAATGCTTGGAGAGAACTTTGGAAGATACTGTATGTCGATGGGGGTAACCACAGAAAGATTACAAAAGAACTATCTGTCTCTCAGAAATTAACTGGCACCTGTACAAAATGCAAATTAAGGTAAGGCTTTGAGGTGTTTTGAATGCAAGAACAAGGATCTTAGTCAATGTCACTGTTTTTCACAGTTGTTAGTTTCAAACATCTAATTGAAAATCATTGTAAATAGATCAACACAAGTAGAAATACTGACTAAATTGGGGAAATGAGATGGGATGTGCTCTGCCATCTTTAGTCTCTCCATGTCCTTCAGGCTATGTTTCCAAAACGCTGCCCGTCAATGACATGTATTATATTCGTGGACAGGTTTCATTTCTGCTTTGTTGTGTTCCCTCCCATCGTCCTTTTTCTGCAACTTGCTTTTTGTATTTGTTTCAGATGATCTTAATTTGAATCTCTTAGATTGAAATTAGGGTGATCTTGAAAATAATATTGCTTAAAAGTTCCTTAGCACTTGCAGGAGTGTATTAATCCATTACGGTGCAGTGTGCCTGTAACGCAGGCTTCATTCATTATCGAATGAAACAAAATCCAACAGCCAGCAGGCCAGCCAGCCCTCATGGCTTGGAGAAAGAGTCAGCATTTTGGGTCAATGATCCGTCAACAGAACTGAACGAAATTAGAATGAAAACGAAGCCAACACAATGGAGAGAATATGAAGGAAGGAAGTTGACTAGGTGGGAAAGGAGCTGCTAAGCATTCTTGTCTTTATCAGCCTGGGCAATGAGTTGGAAAATTATATGACAGTTGTGTAAACTTCAGTTTGTGCAATGCTGGCTGTTGCATTACTGGAATGATGTAGAGGCTTTGGAGAGGGTACAGAAGAGGTTCGCCAGGATGTTGCCTAGAATAGAGAGTATTAGCCATGAGGAGAGCTTGGATAAACTTAGGGTGAAAATAAAACAAACTGCTAGAAGGAGCTCTGGTCAGGCAGAGTCTGTGGAGGCAAAGGGATAGGCAGGTTGGGGCCTTGCAAGTTGTATCACAGGTTATCACTTAGTAAGTAGAAGTTGGAAAGTTATGCTACAACTGCTTCGATTGCATTTGGAATGCTGAGTGCAGTTCTAGGAAGGATATGATCGTACTGGAGAGAGTGCAGAGATTTACCAGGAGGTTGTCTGAATTGGAGGACTTTAGTTTTAGGGAGATACTGGATAGCTTTGGGTTGTTTTCCCTGGAATGCAGGAAAGACAGGAATGGATTAATACGGTAGATAGTCAGAATCCTTTTTGCGTGATGGGGGTATTTTTTTTTAAAACAGAGTGGAGGCTTCCATCTCCACCAACACCAAGCAGCAGGCTAGTGGTAATCTTTCAAAGGGTGTACTATATATCGCTCAGCTGTATCTGGCAGAATGCAGTACCAGAACCCTAGGGAACTATTCACCCCATTCGGTCTTTGCATAATCTCCATACAGCGGTATTCTGATGTACGGATACCTGTAGTTCAAAGAGCAATCAGGTAAATGAACCCCACTCAAAAGTTGTATCGGTCTCTGCCATTCCTTTAGATTCATCAGCTGCATGGAGAGGGGGAGCCTGCTTCATGGGCAACAGCTTCCTCTCAATATCGTTCTACCCTGGTATGTGTACTGGCTTGCATAGGCAACTGGGACGCAATATCCACAATCAGCCCTGATGAATGGAGGGCCTACGCCACCCATGGTTTATCAGCACATCCAGGGCTTCAGCTATCTCCTTCTCGGTGGATCCTGTAAGCATGATGTCATCAGTACCAGGCGAAAGAGTACAGGCATTGCGGTCTTGCGCTGTCAGTCAATGGCACAGGGTAGGGCTATTCACATACTCCTGAGGCAATCAGATAAAAGTGCACTGTCTGCCTTCCTGTGTAAAGGCAAACTGATCCTGCGTTCCTGGCGACGGGAATGGAAAAGAGTGGGTTGGTCAGATCTATTGCAGCATACCGTTTCTTGTCTTCCTGTGACATTCTTTCCACTAAGGTTACTATGTCTGGGGCAGCGGCGAAGTGTTTGGCACCCATGTACAATAAAGCATTAACCCTTTCTTTTTTCCCACCCACCCCCACTACAAAGTAATAGTTACGCGAGGTCTCAGGTCCCCCAGATGAAGAGGCTTCATAATTCTGATTGCTCGGAGACCTGCCTCCTCCCCTATGTGAGAGTTTGGGGGCAGGGCTGCCCCAAATTGACCCTTGTGCCCCTGATGTCCATCGCTGTCTCTGTCATTTTTTGCACTTTAAGCCGAGTGATAAGTTCTCCTTCCAAGGGCCGGGCACCAGGTTTAATTCTCTTATTATCACAATGATGCTTTCATAAGGCATACTTGGCTCCTGTACGAATATTACCAATCCTTGCTTTACCCACTCCTACCTTTAACAGGGCATGAGACACTACCTGCGTTATTTTAAATCTTCCCATGCTTTCTTTCAACTTGCCCAGGACATTACCTCTACTGCTCTTCATCTCAGCTCTCCAACATAAAGGTGGGCAACATCAGACAATATGTTGGCCACTACCACAAAACCAAAGGTGTTGTCCATCCACCCTGGTATTTTAACCCCAGTCTTATCCTCAGGTTCATCCTGTTGTTTGCAACACAATCCTGCCGACTATATCAATTGTAACAAAAATTATTTTACGATTCATTAGGTGTTCTTTCCTCGTTCTGCTCAGGGTACTCACATTTGCATTCACAAAAAGAGATGATGTGTTTAAAGTCACACAAAACTTAATAAGAATGCACAAATGCAATACAGAAAGAAAAGCAAAAGTTTGCATTTGTAGCAGTACAGAAATCAAAACAATGCTTATTAATAGATCAATAGCTACATTTAATGTCAATGAAGTGTGTACAATATACATCCTGAAATTCTTTTTTTTTCTGCAGACATCCACGGAAACAGAGAAGTATCCAAAGAATGAATGACAGTTAAATGTTAGAGCCCCAAAGCCACCCCCAGCTCCCACCCTCCCATACACACCACCATCACCAAAAAGCATCAGCATCTTCCACCGAGCCCTTGTGTGCAGCAAGCATCAATAAAGACACAGACTTGTAGTACCCAAGGACTAATTGTTTGCCTGGTAACTCGACATACCACAGTCAGTATCTCAGTCTCTGTTCCCGTTTCACAGCGAGAGGGGAGACATAACAAACAACTGGCTGGTTTATGATGTTAAAAGTCTGTTGCATTGCTTTTTCAGAGCTCTGCGCCCAGGGAGTCAGGCACAGCAAGGTACACCTCTCTGGACACACAACCCCCGGCAGCTGACCCACTGCTCCCAGTGTTGCATGTTCTCCCTAACACCTCAATCAGGGAATCAGCACGTCTCCAGAGCCACGAAAACCCAGCACCCTGAAGGCACGCTTGTCTTCAAGGCTGCATCCTTGGGTTATCAAAAAGTGGCTGGTCATGAGGCCCTGAGAGCGGGTCCCATTCCTGCAAAGAACCGAAGTCAGAGTGCAACTCCAGGTCAGAGTCTTCAAAAGAACCTTGAAAAGGGGAAAAAAAAATAACAAAGATAGAAATCGAGCTGTTTCCGAAGATGCAAGCAAAGGGGTCGCTGTTTAGTGCCAACATAACTTCACTTTGCCCCTCTGAGTTATCACCCAATAAACAAGCTGATCTCTGCAATGTCGGAGGGGAGCCACAGATACAACAAAACTCATGTGTGTCTCTCTGTCTTTCTCTCTCTTTGTCTAGCTCTCTCAATGTACTTATGGTCTTATTATATTTGAAGCAGAGGTTGATAGGTTTCTGATGAGTCAGGGCTGAATGGCCTAATTCTTCTCCGACTTCTTATGGTCTTAATTGTCCCTATCTTCTTAGCATTCATAGTGGTTTGACCTAGCCTAAGACCAAAACTCTCCCAAAGAAAGTGCCCCCCCTTTTTTCTTTTAAAACCCTTCACAATTCCTTTAAAGCTTAATATAAATACACCCCAGTACTTTTCCATCCCTTGGTGTTACCAGCTGCACCCCTTTATCTCTTACGACCTTCAGCCCAGACATACAATTCTGGAAAACAGAGATTATAGGTCTGTAAGGAGGAAAACATAATTCATTTTCTAATCTAGGGGATGTGCACTCATGCATATCTCCAGCCCATTACAATGTTCCAAACGGACACCATTTTGTCTTTGAATTTCCATTTTATTTTGGCATGTACCAAGAAGGAATCATAATTAACTCTTTCCTTACAGAGCCTTGACCGATGCTCCTTCCTCTTTTGATTTCACAAATGACCACTTGAAGGCATCCACAAACCTCTCTGCTTGGTTGGTGGACTGTGGATGACACGGGGGGGGGAGGGGGGAGGTGAGTGGATGTGGATCTGGTAGATTGCAGCAGTTTGCCAGATATCCCACCTTTCCCGGAACTTCCGGGAGTCTCCGCATATGAATAGTGGCTTCCTGATGCCCGCAAGTTATATACAATATCACAGAAATCAGTTTTTTTGAGAGCGAGAGAGAGAGAGAGAGAGAGAGTGTGAGAGCAAGCAAGCGAGAGAGAAAGCAAAATAGAAAGCGCGAGAGCGACCACGAGAGAGAGAGAGAGCAAGAGCACGCCATGGGAGAGTGTTCCAAAAAAAGAAAATATAAAGTGTACGTCACCCCAGACTACCCTAAAGTGTACCCCTGCCTAATAGGGGTCAAAAATAATGACACTGTTGCTCACTGCGCTGTTTGCAACAGTGACTTTTCTATTGCCCATGGTGGGTTAAGACGGTAAAAGACATGTTGAGGTGAGTTTAACAGGTGTCATTCGTTCATTAGCACAGCTAACATTATTTAAACTAGCTGGCTGGCTGCTAAGGAGCTACTCTATTGCAAATATCCCACCTCTCCCAGAAGTCTCCCGCAAATTGATGGTGCTACCTCCCTGAAATGAGTTTTTGCAGGGTGGGATGTCTGCAGATTGCCGACCACTGAACTGTGTGCTGTTGTCAGAATTAAGCATTTCTGGCATCCGAAGGTGGCTAAAGATCTGCAGCAGCTGTTCAATGATAGCCTCAGTCAGTATTGACTTCTTAGATAATACTTCTGGCTATTTGGAATAGATGTCAACCCTGGCAAGGTAGGTACATCTGTTGATTGGGCCAGCCAAGACAATATGTGCTCGACTCCAAGGTCTGATATCCTGAGGCCGTGGTTGTGAATCGACTTTACTTGGGTTCTTTGCTGCCACAGAGCACTGAGTTACACTGCTTGCATGTGGGTGTGATGTCTTTGTCTGTGCCCAGCCAGAACACAATGCTTCTCGCTAGGGCTTTCATTGGATTGATCCCTGTGTGCCCACGGTGGAATTGTTTCAGTATTTCTGGTTGAGGTGTTTGTGGAATGACTATTCTCTCTCCAAAAACTAGGCAGGAGTTCACAGTTGAGAATGATGTATGACATCGGAATAAGGGTACAGCATCTTCCTCAACTTTGACTGGCCATCAATCAGTGAGGTGTCTGGAGATACGCTGAAGAAGAGGATCTGCTGCTCTTCCTGTTTTGATCTTATCGACCATGACTGGAAGACCTTCAGCAACATGCAATACAACCCGGTGGACTTCGCAATCAACTGAAATCGTAGCTTTGACTTCTGTAAACTGCTGATTAATAAGTCTGCAGAGGGTTATCTGCCTGACCAAGGTCATGAGTTGACATGTACTTAATTTCAAAGTCACAGGCTAATAACATTGTTTTGTAGAAGGTTAGCTATATATACCAGGGTGCCTCTCTTAGACCCAAAGATGAACAACAATGGTTTGTGATCAGTAAAGAGAGTGAAGCGTCTGCCAGGTGACATCTTGTGGAATTTCTTCACAACACAGCAGAGATGATTCCCAAGGCTTCCGTCTCCATTTGCCCATAGTTCCTTTCTGCTGCAGTCAGTGATCTGACTGCATACATGACAGCTTTTTTGGAACCATCAGGGAAGATATGAGACATGACAGCACCCACCTCATAGCTGGATGTATCTATTGTGACAACAATTGGCAGCTCTGCGTTGAAATGCATCAAGAGTAGATCAGATGACAGCATTTTCTCTACCTAATCAAAAGCCTCTTGGCATTGTTTGGACCATTTCCATATGGCATGATTATTCAGCAGAGCATTCAGTGCCTCTTTTAGCCAGTGGATTGCTGGGAGGAATGCTGACTAATAACTGATCACACCCAAAAATGATCGTAAAGTGCTGATATCTGCTGGTGGAGGTATCTTTAAGACAGTGGTGTTGCTTTTAGGATCTAGGTTACGACCATGCTCATCTATGATGAATCCCAGATACTTGATGGAATACATCAGGAGGCTGCATTTTTCTACCTAAAGTTGCAATCCAAAATCTTGTAGTCATTTCAAACAAGGTCCAGGTGTTGGCATAATTTGGTCTGATCTGTGCCCATCACAATGATGTTGTTGAGGTTAGCATAACACCATTAATACTATTCAGCACAGTGCCATAAGCTGTTGGAAAATTGAAGGAGCCACCTTTACCCTGAAAAGCAGATGGAGGAAGGAAAACAGCTCCTTACGTGTTGTTATGTTCGATGTTCTTTATTTAGGAAAGATTCAAGGATGTTTTATTGAACTTACTGAACATTTTCAATTTTTCTTGTTTTTGCCTCTTGATACTGCATTTGCATAGCAATCAATCTCACTTCCTGCTTTGCCACTGGGCTTAGTATGGTTTTACAGTGTATTTCATCAGTGACCAGATAAATTCATGTTGTCACCAATTGTTATGCTTGCTCGGCTATAAGTGCTGAATGAGACCCTGAGCCTGGAGATAGAACAAAGCTGGAACATGTAATAAACCTTTATTCATCAAACCACACAGCCAAAATCAACAATGCAATCAGAGCACAACTATTTAAGTGTCATGAAAAAACGTCTGAGACGTTGTCAGGGACAGTGGCCAATCAGAGAAATTTCAGCCTGGGATTGGTTGACAGCTGACCAATAGGCATTGGTTGCTTTTGACTCATCATAACATGGGCAAAAAGGTAGGTGTGGACATGGTGTATTGAAAGGACTATTTTTTATTCTGTATCATTTGGACTGTCTATTTCCTGCTGCAGAGTAATACCATCAAACTAGTGTCTTTAAATCACTTCTATAACAGAGAAATTGATGTGCAATCTAGTGCTGATTTGTTGATCAGTTTATAGCATTCTTCCAGGAATTGGTTGAAGTTGTAAACCTAGGTGCTCAGAAGTCTAGGTTTTCTTAGGTCCCTTATCCTCCTAGTTGATCAAATGAGAGAGTTCCCATTCTTTCCAGTGATTTGCACTACTTGCCTATGGTACAAAGGATGTGGGCAAATTTGTTTCCCATCTCTGCGTTATCATTGGAACATGATCTTTCTCATTCACTGGAGACAGTTAAGGTCGATGAGGATCAGAATCCAAGTAAACTTTTGTTTCTTGCCAGGTGCTGTTTGGGGCATCCACACACTACTGCCCATGTGACCTTGATCTTGTAAACTCAGGTACTCAGCATTTTGTAAGCACAAGGTATTCTGCAGATGCTGGAAATCTTAAGCAACATACACAGTGATAGAGGAACTCAGCAGGTCAGGCAGCAACTATGGAGAGGAATAAGCAGTCAGCATTTCAGGCTGAGACCCTTCATTAGGAGAGGGATGAAGGTGGTGGGGAAGGAGTACAAGCTGGCAGGTGATAAGTGAAACCAGGTGGGAGGGAGCATAGGGAGGTGGGATGAAGTAAGAAGCTGGGAGGTGATAGGTAGAAGGGGTAAGAAGAAGAAATCTGATAGGAGAGCACAGTGGACCAAGGAAGAAAGGTAAGGAGGAGGGGCATCAGAGGAAGGTGAGGAGAAGGGCAAGGGTAAGGAAGGAACCAGAAAGGGGAATAGCAAAAGGGGGGGGGGGGGGGAGAAATTACTGGAAGTTAGAGAAATCGACGTTCGTGCCGTCAGGATGGGATTAAGCATTTGACGGATCATTAAGGTAGTGATTTGAGTTCCCAAATGCTGCTGGATTCTGTGTTGAGCAACGGATGTTTGACTCCGTGACTTTGCTGTCTCAACTCATACAACTAACCTCACCCTCACTCTGTCCCCACAATACCACTGCATCCCACTGAAATGTATTTTTAATTTCTTTGTGGTGGTTCTGAAATGGCATCTGCTCAAAAATATCTCATTAAATTTTGATTAAATTGAAACAATTGAGTGTCCATTGGGGCATGGATGTTGTATTTTAAATCCTGGTGATTAAATTAGATGCATTATACTTGGCTACTTCTGTATCTTATAGGTAATCTATCCTCCTCCTTTATGCAAGCCATACAGCAGTATTTTACATTAAGTATTGTTAAGAGCTGGTATACTTAAAGACTTGGAGCAATAATTACACCAAGTCCCTTGAAAATTAGTCTAAATTTTGCTTGTGAGCTATTTTCTCTGTACCCATTCAGGCATTAATGATCCTATGCTAAATCGTGTCATAGCAATTTCAGGCACCATATTCTTTTGACTTCCGTAAACACCAGTTTGTCATTTCAACTATTCTGATGTGAATGGTTGTAGAGTAGAAACCAAGCACTTTTCTGAAAGTGTGGATGAAGGATTGGTGATACTTGTATCTCCTGCCTTTATTGCTGGAGCATGGGTGCCTGACCTCTAGCCATAGAATTGTACATTTGTTTGCTATAAAGGTTGGGAGGAGTAGAAAGTTAAGACTTAATAATATGGTTGTTGTTTTCAAAAACCCATGGTTCATGATTGAATAGGATTTTGTAGGAGGCTGTTGTCTTGAGCGAAAAACAATCTGCTGCAAGAACTCAGCTGGCCAAGCCCTTTCTATAGTGGGAAAGAAATTTGTCAACCTTTTGACCCAAAATGTTGACAGTTCCTTTCCTTTCATAGATGCTGATTTTTTTTCCACTAGTTCTTCTAGCAGATTTTGTTGCTCCAGATTCTAGCATCTGTGGTCTCTTGAGACATTCTTCTTGGTGGCTTATTTTTCCTGAAACATGACTTCAATTTGTGTCTGTGATATGGTTTCTTGCAGCATGAATTCATCAAATCCATCCCAGCATGTCCTCTTCTTGCTAAGACCAGTAGCTCAATGTCATTTTTCTTTAATGGTGGATTCATAGATTGTTCACAGTAGAACCAGATAACTAATAGCAGGCAACACACATAAAAGTTGCTGTTGAACACAGCAGGCCAGGCAGCATCTCTAGGAAGAGATACAGTCGACATTTCGGGCTGAGACCCTTCGTCAGGACTAACTGAAAGAAGATTCTTACTCTTAAGTAAGAGTTAGTAAAAAACTGCTGCGTCCAACAACTCTTACGTGTGTTGCTTGAAATTCCAGCATCTACAGATTTCCTCGTGTTTGCGTTTTTAACTAATAGCAGGTAGAGATGCAGGTCCAAATGGCTCCCTCTGCAGTAAACTAAAACAGTTCTAATGTTGATGAATACAAAGTGAAATGTATTTGACTTTGAATTATAATGTGGTGAGCAGTGAGAGTCTCTGAGCTCACAGTGGATACTGATCACTAAACTAGCCCTTGAAATGGAGAAAAGTCAAGCAAGGGGTCAGAGATGGACCATTTGAAATTGAAAGCTGGCTGGAAATTAGCAACAGAAGTGAGGAAACATAAGTGTTCTGCATGACATCAGGACGCAGCACCAGTCAGGCTTCCTATCCTGAAAGACCTCTGTTCCAATCTCACAGTTTCTCTGTCTTCACCATCTTGTTCTAATAGCAAAATCTCCCAAACCAGAATTTCAAACATCTCTTCTTGCTTGATAATTGTGCTTTCCTTACCACCATGACTGACAGGCTCCTCAACAGTGTAAGTTCATTTCATGCACTTCTGCTGTTAATTTCTCCACTTCTTCATACAGCAAGGAGAAGATTCTATTTGTTTTCATCTTCTACCTCTGCAAACTCAGTGCTTAACAGTTCATTCTTTGTAATTTTGGGTGCCCAATGCATCTTTCCTCCCCTTTTGCTTCAGGCATTCTAAAAGTACTGTTCTGACGCTCTGGTCCTTTTGCCTTTCCACCAACACCACTGCTCTTCTCACAGCACCTTCCCATCCAACTGCAGAAGGTGCAACATCAGCCCCTTTTACTTTCTGTCTTTCTGCATACAGGCACCAATTTTCTCCAAATGATGCAACAATTTAGTTCCAGTTTATTGTACTGCATTTGGTGTGCAGGATGTGGTCACCAGTGCTTAGGAGAAAGCACACATATTGTATGATTTTTCTCTCATCTTAGGAACTTCCATTTGGTTCCCCCTTTTAGGCTTGCCGCAGACATCAACTTGGTTATTCATTGGCATTGACTGTTTTTTTTTCAACTTTCTCCACTGCTATTTGAGTCATTAAATCCATCTTCCCCTCTATTTTACCACAGCTCTTCCCTTTAGTTCTTACTGCACCTCCCCGCAGTTTAAAACATTTAAAATCTGGCCTTTATTTTTAGGATATTGGCCTGAAACTCTAGTTGTTTTCCTCTCTCTTCACACATGCTACCTGATCTGCTGAGTAATTAAAGCAAATTCCATTTTTATTTAAAAGTTACCTTATTTTATTTTGAACATAATTCATCTACTGTACCTTTTTGTATAAACTAATTATACAGTCTACAATCGTCAGTTATTTCCACATCCAAGTAAGGCCTGCACATCAGGGAATTGCATTCTTTACGCGTAATGAACTGTTTAGTGGGTGTTCAGTGTTCTATCAGAAGTCTAAACAAAAAAAGACAGTCTGACTATTGTAGGAACTGAGTACGTGAGCTAAGGCAAGGCTTAATGGTAAACCAATAAACATTGATCCACAAATGCCCTTACTGTTAATTCAGTCACCAGGGATCTTCCAGACAACAACTTCAGACAGGACATAGTATGATCAGGGACATAGTAACTGAAGTGCTCTAGTCTTTACTGTCTGAAATCAATGCAAATTTCATCACATTGTTTGTGGAATTCTTGAAGTATTCAAACAGACCCTTCATAATTTGGGAGTCTCAGAAAAAAGGGCCTTCACTCAGCTACCTAAAGCTGTGAAGGAAATTTATAAAAGGTTATGGTCGAAGCGAAAAGATGGTTCAATAAACTGTTTTGATCCTGATTATTGTAAATGGGTAGGAAGTCTTCCCTTCTGGGCTCAGAACATTGCTGAAGATCTCATAGGAGGAATTAGCTTAAGTAGTTGATGTCCAGTAAACCTGGTACTTAGCAACTGAAGATTCTAAAATTAGCAAAATTGGCTGGCAATAGTATTGACCAATTTATTGGAGTTCTTTGCAGATGTAGCATGTGTTAAGAATAAAAGAATATCAGTTGATACACTATAACTGGATTTCAAGAAGGCATTTTAATGAAGCACACATCAAAAGTTGTTGCAAAAATAAAAGCTCATGATGTATGAGATCACTTGTTGGATTGTAGATTGGTTGGTTAACAGAATACAAAAAGTGGGTATAAATTGTCTGATAAAATGTAATAGTGAGTGATTGCCATAGGGTTTGATGCTGAGACCTCAATCTTTTACAGGTTTCAGTATGTTAACAATGTGGAGAAATGCACCTGTGGTGTATTGCTCAATTCACTTATGATGTAAGTTAGTTGTGAAGATACACAAAGAGACCACAAAGGGATATAGCTAGGTGTGAATGGGCAAACTTCTGGTGAATAGAGCATAATAATGGAAAAAGTAATAAAGAATCAGATTATTCATAAGTTTCCTTGCATGCACTTGGGATTTGGGCAATGCGATAATACAGCTAGTGGAGGGGTTTCTCACTGAGCCAGCGACCCAGATTGAGTTCAGACATCTGTATGGAGATGGTGACTGCATCCTCCAGTATCCTGCTAAATTGCAAAGATGTGCAGGTTGGTAGGTTAATTGGTTATTGTAACTCACATAGGCACAGGGTAGAATCCGAGAGGGAATTTGACAAAGTAAAATGGTGTAGGTGGGTGGTTGGTAGTCAGTTTGGATTCGATGGACTGGATGGCCTGTTTCTGTTCTGTATCTCTCTCTGTGACACTGAATCTGTGGCATCCAGATGAGTCCATTCAGGTAAGTGGGATAATTCTACTAAAGAGAGGGTTCTGATCCATTCTGGTCAAATCGGGTATCTGCCTAATAGAGGCTTATACCCAGTTTATAGAGACGAGTACAGGTGTCCCCCGCTTTTCGAACGTTCGCTTTATGAAACCTCACTGTTACGAAAGACCTACATTAGTACCCTGTTTTCGCTAACAGAAGGTGTTTTTACTGTTACGAAAAAATCAGTGCGCGAAAAAATTAGCGCGCGAAAAAAATCAGCGCACGATAAAAGGCAGCGCGCCGCACGCCCCGAGCAGCCGCTCTGCCCCGGATTTGGAACTGCATTCTCGCCGGCATTGCTTAAACATGTGCCTGTGAGCAGCCGTTTGCAAGATGAGTTCTAAGGTATCAGAAAAGCCTGAAAGAGCTCGTAAGGGTGTTACACTTACCGTAAAACTAGACATAATTAAGCATTTTGATCGTGGTGAACGAAGTAAGGACAAAGTGAGTTTGGCTTGTGGAAGTTGACGGAGATGATGTTGAAGAGGTTTTGGCATCCCATGACCAAGAACTGATAGATGAAAAGCTGATGCAATTGGAAGAGGAAAGGGTAACAATCGAAACCGAATGAGTAATGATAAAGTACGACTTTAATTTTTAAAGGGTACGTAGGTTTAGGGGATATTTGCAGGGTGGTTTGAGTCCTTACAAAAACACGTGAGGCTCAGCAGTCAAGCGAGCCTGCCACAACAGACGATGAACCTTGGCCTTCGACATCGAGGCGGGCAGTCATAGGAGAAGATGACCTTTCTGCCCTGATCGACGATGAGATGACACCCCAGTGTCCCACCACCCTAACCCCCAGGCCGCGGACGGATACTAATTCGCAGAGAATGCAGCAGTAGCTGGGAGGCACACAGCACATCTTTAAGAAAAAAGCCAAAATAAGCATGATAATTAATTAGGTGCTGCCTAATAAGTAATTGTCAGCCCAGATCAGAAGCGATGCAATTGGCAATCGGCTCTGATCTGGGCCGACAATTACGTGTCGGGCGGCACCTAATTAATTAGCTTGTTTATTTCGGCTCTTTTCTGAAAGATGTGCTGTGTGTCTCCCAGCTACTGCTGGACCCCTGCGTGCTTCGCGGCAATGTATCGGGTCGCTGCCCGGAGGCTGGGGGCCACTGCACCACCCAAACTCCGACAAGTCGAATACACCATCATCAGTGTGCTCCGCGCTTTCCCAATTCCAGTAAGTGATACTACACTGTACATACATTATTTCTTCTTTATATCGGCTGTGTATTTTTACATGTTATTTGGTATGATTTGGCAGCTTCATAGCTTAAAGGTTACTGGAGAGCACTTGCGCCTTGTTTTTGCTGACGGCGCTTGTGTGAGATTTTCGCTACGGAAAACAGTTCAGGCAATGATTGTGGAAAAGTATTTCTACTTCATATAAGCTGTGTATTTATCATATCATTCCTGCTTTTACTATATGTTACTGTTATTTTAGGTTTTATGTGTTATTTGGCATGATTTGGTAGGTTATTTCTGGGTCTGTGAACGCTCACAAAATTTTCCCATATAAGTAAATGGTAAAATTGCTTCTTCACTTTACGACATTCTGGCTTACGAACCATTTCATAGGAACGCTCTACCTTCGGATGGCGGGGGAAACCTGTATGTCCATGGGGTCAGTGATTTCATCCAAATAAATATCATCATATACAACCCTGAGATTCACTTCCTTTTTGGCATACTCAATAAATCCAGAATAGAATAATAACCATAATAGAATCAATGAAAGACCACTCCAACTTGGGTGCTCAACCAGTGTGCGAAAGAGAATAATCTTCCTCCTGTATGGTCTGTGCTCTCCACATTTTATCTTATTGTCGATATTTGTGATAATGGAGTATTTTCAGAGATTTTTATTTTGTGCTTTCTCTTTGTATTCTTTACAGCAGATTGCCAAACTGAGGCATCAGCTCCAGCGCAGTAAACAAAGCAGCCGGCACAATAAGGACAAGGAACGTCAGTCTCCACTCCACGGCAATCACACTGCTATCAATCAGTCTCAGGTAAGCTGTATGTAGACAAAAATAGATGCAATTGATTGCATTCTTCTTTTGTTTGTGCAGTTGCTTCATGAGACAACGTCTGTACCCGTTGGCGTGTTTTGTGTACAGCAACTTGTTCAAATGAAGGGATGTTCAAAACAAAATATGTTATAAACTCATCATAGATTAATCAGCAGCTTGTTGAATCCTGTGTTAATCTGTAGAGTGGGAGTTATCAGCAATTTTGATGAATAGTTCTGACAATACTGTTCAACAGATCTTTTCCTTTCAGACACTATGCACTTACACCAATTTTTATTTTGGATTTGTTGTATTAACAGTCTTATTTTTCACACTCACAACTAGTTATCCTGGGGATGCCACACCTGAATGGTTCTTTATATTTGCTATTAACTATGATGTAGATTATGCATTTTTAAAGGTGAAGGTAAGATCAATATGAGTACTGAGTGCTTAAGCACTAAATATATTTGCCTTTCAATTTCAAAGCCATTTTGGTCAGAGCAAAGCAATAGGGTTGAAGACCCATGCCCTCTTCCCAGAAGAAAATGGACAAACTCTTATTCACCTGTTCCTCCAAAAATGAAAATTGTGCATTGTAGGCTATAATTGTTAGTGGGAAAGGATCTGTCACAAGAGCAATGACCAGCTGAGAAATGACTACTTCTTCGAATGTTTTAGATGTTTTGAAGCCAATGAAAAGAGAGGTGTCTTCTCCTCAGAGCACAATAAACTGATCCACTGTGTCAGAAGTAGTTTCTGAAATGGTGTTTCAATGTGGCATCGTAGAACATTGAAGCACATTGGCTTGGAATATTTTTCTGTCTTTTAAGAGAGTATCATTAGCCTAGGGCTATGTTTGAATATTAATGGATTTAAGTACTGGTTTGGGAAACACATTTTGATATTATGTCATGTTTATGATTCAGATGGTGGTTCATTCTGAGTTATTAGTTTTGTGAATTGTGTCTGCAGAATATTCACATGGACAGCTTAGTACCATTTAATTGACCACAAAAGCCAATACTTATGCAGATTTAAATGATCCATGTATCAACTGGAATTTCTTTTCTATGAACTTACTGATAATTCTGAAGACATGCATGACAACAAAAATTGTTGCTTAAGTTTTAAATAAGTTGAGTGAAAAAAATTGTTGGGAAATCCATTATTGTTGAAGATTAATTACTATTAAATTATGTATTGAAATGTGATCTGTTTGGTACACAAGCACTAAAGGTATACCATTCAAGTTAGATATTTAAATATTGTAGGTTAAAGCCTTTGACTGTTTGGCTTTCTTTAGTAAAAGTATGCCATTCCATGGTTGCTTTTAAGATGAAATGCTGCTGTATTTTTAGTGCCAATGTGTAGATTAAGATTTGTTTCTAAGCAATATACTTCATTGTCATTTAGCTCTTATGCAGTGTGAATTATCTCTGTGATTAATTAGATATAAGCTTAATTAGATGTTTCTCTGGATTGATTTTCTATATTACGATGGAGTACCCTAATACTAGACTGAAGCAGGAACTAGCAAACCTATAACTGGCAGCATTCACCTGGTGAAACATAGTTCAACAGTTTGGTGGCAGGATCGTGAAACAGAATTTGTTCTAATATCACTGGTATATGTCGGGAAATTTGTTGTTTTGCAGAGGATGGGAATGGTAAGTTCTCGGTCCAATGCAGGGGAGTGGAGTTCCACATAAATGAATATAATTGTTTTAACTCCAACAAAAGCTAGTGAAATATTAATAGGATTTAAGTACTGGTTTGGGAAATAAGTTTTGATGTAATGTTCAAGAAGGTTGTGATTCACATGGTGGTGCATTCTGAGTTGCCGGTTTTGTGAACTTTGTCTGCAGCATATTCACATGAATAATGTGAATCCACTTTATTAGGATGGGCCACGCATTAGATTACTCAATATTGTTCTTTATACTTAATGCATATTGTTACTACCAACACCGAGTAGCAATTGTTGGTCTGTTATTTAAGAAAGGAAATGGGGATAATCATGTGCTATAAAGAGAGATTAGACAGAACTGGCCTGTTTCTTTCAGAGCTGTGGAGGCTGAAGAGAGACCTGATGGAAGTGTATAAAATTATGAGTGTCATAGATGGCAATGATAGACAATTGGTATTTTTTCTTCAGGGTCTAAATGTCTAATATTAGAGGACATGCATTTAATGTGGTGAGAGAGTTCAAAGGTGATGTGTGGAGCAAGTTTTTTTTTACACAGAGATTTTGGGAATGTCTGAAATGCACCACCAGGAGTGTTAGTAGAGGTAAATATAACAGATGTTTAAGGCTGTGCAAAGAATAGAGAGATGTAAGCAATATCTAGGCAAAAAGGATTAGTGTAGATAGGCATTTAGCTACCAGTTCAATAGTTCAGCACCACATCATGGGCTATGGGAACTGGTCATGTGCTGTACTAGTCTATGTTACGTGTACGATGTTCTATGTGTCTCTTCAAGATGTGTGTAGAAAATGATGTAGTGTTTGCCCATTTTAGGTAGTATGCGTTTACTAGCAGAAGAGCATAAGGTGAAGTGAAAAAAGCAGAAGTTTAAAAACCACACGGTTGTTCGTTAACTATGAAGCATTAATTGCATCAATATTAGCACATTTCAGTCATGACTAATTGAAATATATCAACATATGTAAGTTTTGCTATTGAGTTTAAGGCCTGTTGTACTGAAAGAGAAAGATAATAATCTAGGACTCTGTTCTTAAACGAAGGCATTATTGTGTTGTAGATGTTCAGTATGACAGTAAGTTAGAACACACATTTTCAGCATTATTGTGTTGTAGATGTTCAGTATGACAGTAAGTTAGAACACTCATTTTCAGCATTATTGTGTTGTAGATGTTCAGAATGACAGTAAGTTAGAACACTCACTTTCAGCTTTAAGACTTGGGTTCATCTCAGTTAGGCATATAGAAACTGATGAACACTTGTCCTCTTTTAATGATTTATTTGTTCAACCAGTATAACCAACAGCACAAAATTGCACTAACTGACTGCTCATGAGAAGCTGGTTGATATGGTATAGAGATATCACCCTGCTGTAGTAATGGGATTTCTGTGATAAACCTTTTGTGGGAGTGCTTAACACAAATTTTGACACAGGTAGGGATGGAAAACGTGCTGTATTTCATCATTATTTTTACACTGACACAACTTCTTTTCAGGTAAACGATAAATAATAGAAAGAAATAAAAACAGGAAACTTAGATTCAGACTTCCTTTGTTTATGAAAGGTTTCAATAATGTAGTAAACCTCAAAAATGCAGTTTACAATTGCAGATAAAGATTTGTCCCTAACTTACTGAAGAAACCTTTCTCTCTGGGAACAGGTACTCCTTTTCATGACACAGAAAAATTAGTTTAATCTCCCACAAACTTCCTACTTATAAAGTGCATATTTGGTCACCAGAATAAATATAGCTATAGTTGTAAAAGCTGGAGGGTTTGGAAATTAATCACATTTTGAGAGGAAAGCACAATAGAATTTATTGAAATTGTTAATTCAGTCCAACTTATGTGCAAATGGATACAATCCCTAGTAGATTCCAGTGTTATCTTACTTTTGCTCTACTCTACAAATTCTTTATTTAAGTGTTGACTGAACTTTTTTGGTGAGCTAAGGTTCTGGTTGGCTTTATTCATATCAAAATTATAGGAAGCGAACATCTGAAAAATAAGTTGCAGATGCTGGAATCATAATGCAAAAATAGAAAATTCTGGAATGCAGAACTGCAAAAGGTTCTCCACACTGAAATATTGACTCAGTTTCTGTTCCCACAGAGGTGGCCTAACTCGCTGAAATTTCCAACATTTATTGCTTAAATTTTTAGAAACCATAAAGAAATTAATGAAATCCAGTGGCTTTAGAAAGTTGCAGAATAGTTATAAGACTGTGTACCCAGGCTCATTATTATTCTCCACGTATGTCTTCTATAAATTCCAAATACATTGTATGCTTGCTTACAATGCTATTAATACGTTTTCAAATAATTATCTTACTTCCTTCAGGAAGAATGTTTGCCTCGCTTCTTCAGCGACATTTGCTAAAGTGCATTCCAAGTTGTAATGCCAACTCTGCAGTTTAAATCCTGTCCTTTACATACATTAAGATCACACCACATTGCTGTGACGACTATAATTTCCAGGCTGTGGTTTCGCTTGCCTCTGCATAGGCCTAATCTGTCCACTCGGTGAACATGGAAACTCCCTTGTAATTCTTCAAGGAGAAGAGGAGAAGTTCTTGCATCCTACACAATATTATTTTGCAAACCGATAACAAAAGCAGTTGATTGTTGGGATCTTGTGTTGAACAGTCTGGCCGTAAGTCTTTTACAGGAGTGATACTGGTTCAGTTGTGAAGGAGCCTGGGAAACACTGATGGCAAAAAGTAGCAAATTTCATTTGAAAGTTGTTTTATGTTCCTTTTAATTTTGCTAAATAATCATTTAGAATTTTAAAGATTTCTGAAATATTCTCCCTTTAACTTCTTAGTTGTCCTTATGAAAGGCCTAACCTTAGGTTGTTTGTAATAATTGTGGTTGTACAGAAAGGTTTCCACACCACAGTAAATAAACATCATCTGGTACTGTTCCTTTCACAACTCTGTGTACCTCTTGCTAAATGAAAAGAAGTGAATAAGCATAGTTTAAATCTTCAAAATGATAGTTTTTGAAATTTCACTGTGCCGTTCAAAAATAATGAGTTTCAATCCTGGAGCTTTTGTTCAAACTCGCAATCAATTCAATTTAAACTTGATCAGTTGCATTCCACAGATTAGATTTCTGTTGCCCTGCCACAACAAGAAATGTGCATATCTTCAGTGGAAAACAAGCCCAAGATTTATTTTCAAGACCGAAGTCATTTAAATCTTTAGTTTTCTAATTATTGTAGTTCTTTGTAATTTACAGTCTTGTAAGAGTATACATTGGCAGGAGGGCCAGGGGTCTATACACTGCAGAATTTCTCCCTGTATCTTTTAAAAGTAGTTTTGTTGGGTGAATACTTATTATGCTACTTTTAGTTATCCAGGATTATTTAATGAAACAATGCTTTGCATCTCCTTGAACTTTTAATGTAATTTATAGAAAGGGAGTTGTTAAATTTCACAAGATGCTTTCGTGAAGGGAAGTTAGCTACCTGTTTCAGCATGCCTCAACCAGCAATCTCCATCCGTTTGCCTGTGTAACGCTCTGGAAGGTTTCACTGCTAATATAATGGCCTCTCTGTAATGTTTCACTGCTAAGGTAATGGCTTCTCTGTAGCAGCAATGTTTGGGTTATGAGGAAAGATAATGGGGCCTTTGGAATGTATGTTAGCCAATGAGAAGCATGTTGTTCTTTCTTGTGGGTCTGGGAGCAGGGATTTTGCAGTCTTTCATCGGCAAGAAATGAAGAGAGAAGACGTGAGTGGAGAGAGTTGGTAGACCACCGGATGGACTGGACTCAGAGTGAGGGTCTGACGGTCAGCAACACTCAGAGGAGGTCAATGGGGGTCAAATGCTCCAATGTGCATTTTAGACTGTTTTGTTAAAATGGGCCCCTTTTTCTTTACTAACCCTATAGTTGGATTAAGATTTATTAAGTTCATTCATTTAATTGGATATGGTATACTGTCTGATTTTTTGTGGTTTGGATTTGTAACCGGGCAACACATCGCACAGCATCCATACAAACGAGATTTCTCAGATTGGCTGGGCCAGAGGCTGTCTTATCCTAGACAAACGTATGCTGGCCGAACCTCAGGGTTGCATGTGGTTCTGTGCTGATTACTAGATATTGAAGACTCAAGTTATTCAGCAGCTATAACCATCTCAATAAATGCGTGCTTGGTTCACAACAAAGAATGTTGGTTAAAAGGAACAGGGTAGTTTATCTTCTGACCTGTTTTGAGAATGATGTAAACTCTCGGAATTTGAAGCTGTAGATACTGGAATAGTTGAACAGTGTACAATCCTGTGATTTTAGTCACAGGTAGAATATTGAAGTTAGGGAGAATTATGGAATCAGTAATGATTAGTTTGAATAATACGCTGCATTTCAGGGTCAGTGCTAAAGGAATGGTGTCCGCTATTTTGTAACAAAGCTGTCCAAGAGCCTTTCATAGATTCCAGAGTGCAAATTTCTATTTTTCCTCCAATGGGACTTTGGAATCAGTTGCTATTTATAGAGGATCTATGACAGGCAGCAAACAGGTTGATTAGAGAGTAAAGCAGGAGCAAAAAACTAGTGAATAGAGTTCACATTGAATTGTAGTTCACAAGGCAAAATATAAATGGAGCAAAGGGAGGAATTTAAACAGAAAGTGTCAGATATTTGTTCTGAAAGTGCTTTTCTCTTTGGATCCTGTTATCCAAATACATCAGAGTTGCAGCCTATGGTAGAGTGGGGCCTCCCTGGTGGTAGCTTCTAGATTTCTCCAATCCCAACCAAGGTACGCTCTCACTGCAGCCTTTGTAACATTGCTGCCAACTCCCATCACAAGCTGTTTGTGATCTTGATGTTCCATTCACCTCCTCCACCTCAGAGTGACGAAGACAATGCTTGCATCAACCATTGGAACATAAGGACATGGGAAGGAGAAGCAGGTGGAAGCCATTTGGTCCATTAAGTCTGTTCCAACATTTGATAGGATTATGGGTGGCCTTTAACATTGGTACTACTTTCCTGCACTAATGAAATACGATGAATTCCTTGTCTTGAATGTGCCCTGTGCCTGAGCTTCCATAGCCCTTCTGCTTAGAGAATTACAGAGATTCTCTACCACCTACATCTGTCCTGAAAAGCTGACATCATAGTCTGAGACAGAGACCCCTGGTTTTAGACATCAGGGTTATATTCATGAAGAATGTAATCCCAATCTGCGTAGTTTCTCCTTGTGAATAAACCCGCCATTGCACAAATCAGTTTGGTGAACCTTCATGGTACTCCCTCTGTGGCAAATGCCCCTTCAGTAGATCAGGTCAACACATACAGGTGGTGTCACAGTATCACCAAGTCTGTATGTAACTGAGAACAATGCCTTTCCTTTTATCCAAATCTACTTGCATTCAAGGCTAAGACGCTGTTACCTTTCCTAAATGCTTGCTGATCCTGATTGTTAGCTTTCAATGGTTTGTGTACAAAACCAGGTCTCTTTGAATACCTTTAAATCTCGTGCTTTTTTAGAACACTTCTTCTTTCTCTTTTCTTTATCAAAGTGAATGACCTTTTATTTAAGCAACACACACAAAATGTTGGAGGAACTCAGCAGTCAGCATCTATGGAAAAGAGTACAGTCGACATTTCGGGCCGAATCCCTTCATCAGGACTGGAGGAAAGAGATGGAGTCATCGTTAGAAGGTGGTAAAGTGGGGGGGGGGGGCGGTGGGGTGAGGAAGGAAGAAACACAGTTGATAGGTGAAACCAGGAGAGAGGGAGGATTGAAGTAAAGAGCTGGGAAGTTGATTGGTGAAAAAGTGACAGAGCTGGAGAAGGGGGAATCTGATAGTAGAGAACAGAAGGCCATGGAAGAAAGAAAAGGGGGAGGAGCACCAGAGGAAGGTAATGGGCAGGAAAGGAGATGAGGTGGGAGAGGGAAAGGGGATGGGGAATGGGGCAGGGGCATCACCGGAAGTTCGAGAAATTGATGCTCATGCCATCAGGTTGGAGGCTACCCAGATGGAGTACAAGGTGTTGCTCCTTCATCCCAGACAGAGTACAAGGTGTTGCTCCTTTCATATCTCCACATCATCCCTGCCTATTCATTTACCCTGTTTATATCTGTGTGTAGCCTCTCAGCATCCTTTTTATAGCTATCACTGCCTTCTAGCTTTGTTTATTCAGCAAGATTCAATATCTTGGATTACTGGAGTTTCAGGTACGTTCATATTAATTAGTCTAGAGTCTGAGCTTAGAGCGTACCTTGGTTGGGATTGAGAGCACTGGAACATGGATGAGTTTGTGACTGGAGCACAAGATGGCAGCATGCATGGTTATAGCGGCCTCTCCAACTCCAATCCGTGGAGAAATTTCTTGTCCTGTTTGTCTTTACTATTATCGAAATAGTAAAGAGCTATGCTAATGATCAAGAGCACTAAAGCCTGCAAGTCTACCTCTCTAGTGGGCGAGCTAATGAAGGTGATGTGCAGCTACAGCTTAACACATGGAGCGGGCCCTCGCTCCAGGCCACAGTCTACTACAGTTTCTTGGGGAAGCAGATGTCGGAAGTGGTGCACAAGGGTGCAGATGTAACGCAGTAAGTGTGAAGGATTTGAGCTAGATTTAAAGTGGATCCCTGCTGGCCTGCAGTCCTGACGATTCTGCTCACTAATGTCCAATCACTAGAAAATAAGCTGGATGACCTGCAACTATGTTTGAACCAGCAAGATGTGAGGACTGCTATACACTCATTCTGACAGAAACATGGCTCATGGACACCACTCCAGGCTCGGCCATCCAACTAGATGGCCAAATATCCTTTTGGGCAAACAGAAATGCTGCAATCCACAGAGGAAGTCTATGTGTGTCTATGTCAATAAGGACTGGTGTATGAATGCCTTGGTAGTATCAGCTAACCACTCACTGCAGACAGAGTTTTTAATGGTGAAGTGCAGGCCCTTCTACTTAATTAGATTAGATTATGAGAACACTCAGTCCTCTTCTATTGTCATTTAGAAATGCATATATGCATTAAGAAATGATACAATGTTTCTTCGGAGTGATATCATAGAAAACGGGACAAACCAAAGACTAACACTGACAGAACCACATAATTATAACATATGGTTACAGCAGTGCAAAGCAATACCATAATTTGATGAAGAACAAACCATGGGCACAGTAAATAAAGTCTCAAAAGTCCCCGAGTCGATCGACTCCCGAGTCCCCGATAGCAGGTGGCAAAAGGGAGAAACTCCCTGCCATAAACCATCAACTTGCCGATGCCTTGGAAGCAGCCGACCACAGCCAACACTGAGTCATCCATCCAAAAACTTTGAGCTTCCAACCAGCTTCTCCGATACAGCCTCCCGAGCGCCATCCTCTGCCGGGCGCCTTCGACCTCGCCCTGGCCACTGAAACACACAAAGCCGAGGATTTCAAGGCCTTCTGCTGAGGGAGTTTACTGTCATTGTGATTGTTGCTGTTTTTCAGTGGTGCAGTGCTCGCCGGAGCGCATCAGAGCGTGTCCAGATCATCTTTAAGAAAAAAGCCGAAATAATCAAGCTAATTAATTAGGTACTGCCCAGGGTGATTTGAGTATCTCAGAAACTGCTGATCTCCTGGGATTTTTACGCACAACAGACTGGACTTTACAAAGAATGGTGCCAAAAACAAAAAACATCCATTGACTATCCCTTTGAAAGACTCCAAAAGATTAATCAGAAATGACCTCCCATGCAAGTGATGGTCGATCTAGTCCCTCAGAATTCCTTCCAATAGCTTCCCTACAGCTGATCTCAATTCCCTCGCCTGTCTCTACTACCCTTGGACAATGGAACAACCTTAGCCACTTTCCTGTCTTCTGGAACTTGGCCAGTAGTTAACAATGAAGCAAGTATCTCTACGGGAACCACTGCAAATTCTTCCTCAGCCTCCCATAAGGTCTGGGAGTACACTTGGTCAAGCTCTGGGGTTTGCCCATTTTGATGTGCTTCAAGACCTCACTATTTATTACCATCATTTCTTAGGCATCTATAATATTTTCCTTAGTAAACATCAAGGAGAAATAAACATTCGAATCTCAACCATCTCCTGCAGCTCCACACATAGGCAGCCCTGATGGTCTTTAAGAGGATCTAGACACCTCCTTTTCATCTTTTTACTGTTAATATAAATGAAAAACCTCTTGGAAATATCTTTAACTTTGCCTGCCAAATATATCTTGTGTCCTCTTGATTTTCCTCTTAATCATGGCCTTAAAATTTTATATTCATTAAGGAATATTCGTACGCATCTACCTAAATGTGATGTATAATTCCTTCTTTTTCCTTACCAGAACTTCTGTCTCTTGCTAGCTAGGGTTCCCTGAACTTTGTATGTTTAGCCTTCACTCTAACATGAACATGCTGCCCCCGGACTCTAGGTATGACCCATTTAAGAGCTTCCCACTTTCCAACTCTTCTCTGCCTTTAAATACAGTTATCTTGTTGACCTCAGCTAGATATATTTATTTATTTAGAGATACAGCACAGTAACAGGCCCTTCTGGCTCAACGAGCCCACACCGCCCAATTATACCCCTTGTAACCAATTAGCCTACTAACCCGCTGGTCTTTGGAATGTGGAAGGAAGTCCGTGTGGTCGTGGGGAGGACATACGAACTCCCGATAGGCGGTGGCGGGGATTGAACCCGGGTTGCTGGCACTGTAATAGCGTTACGCTGACTGCTGCACTACCCTGCCGATCTTCAAGTCAAGTCACTTTTTATTGTCATTTCGACCATAACTGCTGGTACAGTACACAGTAAAAACGAGACTTTTTCAGGATCATGGTGCTACATGAAACAATACAAAAGCTACACTGAACTACGTAAGACAACACAAAAACTACACTAGACTACAGGCCTAACCAGGACTGCATAAAGTGCACAAAACAGTGCAGGCATTACAATAAATAATAAACAAGTCAATAGGCACAGTAGAGGGCAGTAGGATGGTGTCAGTCCAGGCTCTGGGTATTGAGGAGTCTGATGGCTTAGGGGAAGAAACTGTTACATAGTCTGGTCGTGAGAGCCCGAATGCTTCGGTGTCTTTTGCCAGATGGCAGGAGGGACAAGAGTTTGTATGAGGGGTGCTTGGGGTCCTTCATAATGCTGTTTGCTTTGCGGGTCCAGCATGTGGTGTAAATGTCTGTAATGGTGGGAAGAGAGACCCTGATGATCTTCTCAGCTGACCTCACTTTCCGCTGCAGGGTCTTATGATCCGAGATGGTGCAATTTCCAAACCAGGCAGTGATGCAGCTGCTCAGGATGCTCTCAATACAACCTCTGTAGAATGTGGTGAGGATGGGGGGGGGATGTGGGAGATGGACTTTTCTCAGCCTTCACAGAAAGTAGAGATGCTGCTGGGCCTTCTTTGCTGTGGAACTGGTTTTGAGGGACCAGGTGAGATTCTCCACCAGGTGAACACCAAGAAATTTGGTGCTCTTAACGATCACTACGGAGGAGTTGTCGATGTTCAGCAGAGAGTGGTCACTCTGCATCCTCCTGAAGTCAACAACCATCTCTTTTGTTCTGTTCACTTTCAGAGACAGGTTGTTGGCTCTGCACCAGTCCGTTAGCTGCTGCACCTCCTCTCTGTATGCTGACTCATCGTTCTTGCTGATGAGACCCACCATGGTCCTGCTGATTATCTTCAAAGCGGTCTGTGCTCCAGTTCAGGAATCCAACTGTTCTATCTTCTATCTTCTGCTTCTATCTTTTTCCTGTTAACCATTTAAAAACTAATAGAATGTTGCCCGGCTGGGGAAACTGCTCCCCAATTTGATGACACAGGACAACAAAGATTTTGCTTCCTGATTACTTTCGAGTGTACCTTATGGACTTTGGGCTGCTGATCATGAAAATTACCATGACGCACCATTTTTTTGTTATTGCCTATGTTTGTTATTTGAATTCATAATTCAAGTCAATTAAAATGTTGCCCACAATGTAAGCTGAGAAATTTTTTATCTTGTCCAGGCATGCTTAAACAGGGTGGATGCTGCATGACAGGACAGGTTTTAGAAAGGGTATAAAAGCATCATGCATACACTGTTCTATGTGTTGTGTTTACATGTATATCAGTTTGCAATCACATTGATGTGCATGCTCTATGTGCATAGCATATTGTGTGTATTCATTAATATAAAGTAATTGTACTTTCAGGAGTATTTATGATAGCAAAATATCTCGCCAGTGTTGCAGCAGCTGTGATACTTTCTGTTTTATTTGTGGCAAGTATACAATTAAATCTCAAAGACAGAGCAAAACTCCTCTTATTAAGAAAGCCTATGAGCTCTACCTTGGTGTAAAATCGGCAACCAAGAGAAAGATTGGGCTCCTCACAGCTTGTTGCATTCCCATTTAGTCTTCTTCCCTGCAAATCGTGGGCTGCCAGTGATGAGCTTGGTGAAAGGGTTCACCAGGACAATGCAGTCATGGATAAATGGTATCAGAGCAACTGGAATCCATCAATGCTGGCTGATTATTGTTGGACACTTAAGCCAGAAGCCGCAGACACTGAGTACAAATGAAAATCATCAACAAAACATTTTTAGTGTTGTTGAACTGTTGCAAAGCATCAGCATCATTATGTAATTAAACACATCATAGTCAATAAAAGTTAATTTCTTGTTTCTCTAAATTCATACATCATACAAGTGTTCAGCCTTGCATGGCCTATCATAACCACAGAACATTTCTGAGGAAGCGACACTTTAGATAAAATTTGTTGTCCAGTGTTAACGTGGCCCACTCTCGTTCCCTAAGAAAAGATCCTGTATTGCTCCTTCACAGATTGGGTCTTCCAGTATATATTGCACGGGCAAAGTGCCTTGGACACTGCACATTTCTGCCTCATACAGGCCCTTTGAACTAGGGGTGGCCAGTTGGAAGCTGGGAAATTTGAAATTCCTATTATTCTCATGGTGATGTGCAATTTCTCAAAACATCTGCTTCTCAAGTTTCCACTGACTATTGGGGTGGGGGGGGGGTGGTTCTGCCAAAGTGACCATCGCCTTCTTATTGTAAGTTCTACCCATATGCTTTGTTAGATGATTTCCAGGAATATTCTCTCTAGGCACTGCTGCAATGTCCTCCTGTATCAAAGTGGCATCACCCCCTCCATTTCTACTTGTTCCGCTGTCACGCCTAAAGCATTCGTGTCCTGGAGCTTTGAGCTGCCTTCTCTCAGCCACGTTTCTGTTATGGCCACAATATTCCATCCATATCTTCATTCTGTCCACCCTGCATGTTAAGCTACATTCATTGAAATAGTTGTAATTTAAAGCAGTGCTCCTATATCCTTTCACTGTAAACATGACTGTCTTGACTGCTAGGGTTACACTGTTTGGTTGCTGCATGTACTTTGATCTTCCCATTGATTTTGTTTCCTTGAATCCCACCCTATGGCAATCTAGTTGAAACTCTTCCTTTGGGGGCAAAAGCAAATTTTCCCACTAGGATATCGCGCCCCCTCCCCCCCCCCCCCCCCGTGGAACCTGCTCCTATTGTACAGGTCACCCCTGTCCCAGCAAAAATCCCAATGATCCATGAAACTGAGCCTCTGCTCCCTGCATCAGCACTTCAGCCACAAATTTATCTGGCCTATCTTTCTATCCTGGACATACTAGCATGTGGCCAATCACTACCCTTTGAAGTCCTGCGTTTTAATTTCTCATGATCATCATACCACATCTTTATTTTTGGTTAAACATGTCAATTAAAAAAATCTTCCAGAATTCCTTCATCAGTCTGGAAAATGAAGGAATTAAACCCATCTCGTTTTCCAGTAGAAATGTGGCATACCAATTTGATTACTGGTTATCCATCAAAATTTGGACAGTGTTGCTTGCTTGTGTGGGTCTGGTTACATGGTCTTGAAAAGCAGGTTGCCTCTTGTTTCTCTTCAAATGCTGTTTACGTGGTCAAATGCAGATTGTACAGAGTCAGAATCTTGGTGTTTGGAGCACACCATGACAGGATTGTTTTAATATTGTGAAAGCTAATTTGAATAGAATTTTTGTTAATACTAGTTTGCTCTGTGCACTGATGACAGATTCATTAGATTTAAGTTCCCACAACGTTTTCAGTGGGCCTATAATATGAGTCAATTGCTAAATGGTAACAAAAGCACAGGCTTTCAAACTTTGTGATTGACTTTATAATATTGACTCACTCCCAGATTGTCGTTTGTCCGAATGAGTTAATGGCAAATGACAACTCGAAGGAAAATAGTAGCAGTCCTTTCAGAAAATATTGCTTTTACATTTACATATAGCAAAATAAATCATATGTTAATCATGCAATTAATTCAGAACTTTGGCCATGTGGCTTTCATCTTGTAAGGTTTGAAGAACATTCATCTATTGGAAGAAGGAGAAGGGTTAATGTCACTTGGATTTATTTGCAGTCACCACATACATCTTGCATTCAATTAACTCTCTATATAAAACAAGGACAGGAAACTCTGGCAAACCATCATCCGAGAAGGAACAGCAAGTTTCAAAGCCAACAGATGTGCAGAATTAGAAGAAAAGAGAAGAAAATGGAAAGAGAGGCAGCAACAACCGAAGCCCAATCTGCTTTCTGGAACTACCTGTCCTGAATGCGGAAGAACTTTCAAAGCCAAGATTGGACTCATAAGCCACTTGAGAGCCAATAAGTAGATCAACGGAATGAAGACCATCATCCTGGACCTCGAGGGATAGCCACGACGACAATATAAAACAATATTTCATTACAAGGCAGATTGGAGAACTGTGCTAAACACAAGAAGCATTTTTCACACACTGGAATAAAACTTGTGTTAGTAGTTTAGTGGGGCAAGTTCATCTCCTTCAAACAACCACTTCAAATCTGATGAAGTAAGAAAAGACATTTTATCCATCTTATCATTTCAGCAATACATTTAAAGGTTGCATGGTGTGATTGTTTTTTGCACGTGATGGAAAATGTTCTTTCATATCACTTTTTCCATCTGTTTCTTCAACATCTTATTTGTAGTGGATGTTCCATTACTGCAGTCTGTTGTGCTTTGTTGCTCTGAGTCCTCCGAGGTCCCCAGTCATATACAAAACACTCGCTTTGGTCAGCATTATTTATAAAAGCATCAGCTGCTCTGCAAACTTCAGTCACATTTTATCATCGGCATTAAGCATTCCAATAAGACTGTTGTGACCTTTACTCCAAACTACAGTATGCTCCTTTTGTCTACGTAATGTAAACTTTTATTTAAAAAGTAGACAGGAAATGTATTGCCCATTATTCTACGTTCACAAGCAATTGGCCTCAGGATTATCTGAAATAAAAATCCAGGCTGCATTTTGAATGTGACCTATTATTAGAATGGCATGTATTTTCTCTTTTCCTCATATTTGATCTGGTTCATTATCTGTCTTTAGCAGGTGAGATGCAGTTGAGTGTTTGTTATAAGTTGTTTAAATCTGCCTCGGTCTTTGCTCTGAAGAAGTGTAAAAGCTGTATGGTGATTTGATTCTCTGTGTGATTTGTCCTTTTACCACTGAAATGGCAATGCAATTTGACATTTGCTGTTAAGGGGTAACTCTGGGGACCTAATTAAATACTCAGAGATGTTGGTGAAAATGCCTGGTGATGTTCCGGATTCTTTCATCTGTAGCAAATTTATAGTTTATAGCTAAGAACAGATTTTAAATAGATAACCTACATCAGTACTAATATTATATAGCTATTTGATCATTGATAGTTGGTAGCATCCTTGTTAGATGATAATTGCACTGTAGAGAATAATCCAGTACTATTTAAAGGCAAACTTGGTGATTATGTTCATATAACATTGAAGATACAAAATATTACATTTTACTGCAGAGTGCAGTCGTTATTCTGGGCAGTGGTCAAGATGCTCAGTAGTTTGCTATTAGTTCTTCTCCTGATTCCTCCTTTGCCTCTCCACATCTAATTTTCCATGCATTACAATGTCCTGAGTTAGCTTGGAGAAGATGCAGTTTCGATTCCTTGAAATTTTCATCATACAACTTTCAAGCCTGGTTGTAAAAAGTTAGTGATACAAACTTATGATTATGTGTTCTCTGGATAATCAACATAATGATGCTTCTCCTTTCACTTCTGTCTCCTGTGTTATAAAAGCTAAGCTAGGGAGCACATACATTATTTGGGAAAAAAAACTTAAATCTATTAAGCTCTGGTACAGATGAAAGTTTGGATGGCATATCTTTATGCATAAGAACTTTTATTTGAAAATGTCTGCTGTTTGTACTAGTGAAGAAAAGTATTAATTTGAAATGTCTCATTGAATTATTGTTAATGGTTTGCACAGCACAAATTTTATATTTTGTAGAAACTCCTCAATTCTGGGGTTGAACACTAACAGTAATGCTCTTAATTTTTCTGAAATTGTTTTCTTCCTAGGCTTCTGCAGTCCGATTCATCACAGGTCCATCGTCAAACATAACAGTCACAAAATCTTCAATTTCACGGGTCCAGAACAGTGTTGAAGGCATCAATCAAGAGATAGAAAGAATGTTTATAAAAGACAATGGAGAAAAGGAGGAACTATCGAGGGTGAGTGCAATTTCTGCCTTTTTACTTAAAAGTACATTTGAATAGAACGTTGCAGGTAAAAATAAATCAGATTATGGTTATGAAGGGCAAATGTGTAAATCCTGGAAATGCAATAACATATTGGAAAAACACAAAGTTCTCAGCATCAGATGAGGATAGATTTAGTCATGCTTCAAAGGGAATTCTTCAGTACAGCTGCATGAGACCCACCAAGTGTTTTCATTGGTTGCAAAACATCTTCTGTTTTTTTTAATAAAGATGCGGAAGATTGTCTTTCCTCCACTTGAATTATCTGAATGGGACCAATTGGATAACAATTTTTGCCTGTAGATATGTATTGGTTTGGCATTGTCCACAATTCCCTGAGAAGTTTGGTGATGTGGCATTGCTAACTGGGAGAGTTGAAGAAGAATGCTATACCATGAGATGAAGTACTTGTATAATTAGTTGTGCAGTGGACAGAGATTTGTACTGGCCTTTTGCACGGATGAATTCAGTCGCTGCTGGGACTCTTGTTTTCTGTTAGTAGCCAAATTCTACTGGAACCTTAAAGGGTATTAACTCCCAGTGGTTACATCATTCATCTAATTACATCATTCACCTTCTGTTTTTTAATTAGTGTGAATATTTTTCAGGTGTTTGTTATTGCCTTGATGTCATGATTAGCTATTTGTTTAATCAGCTTGGGTTAACATGACATGTTATTTAAAAGACTTCTGGGTAATGAAGATAATTAATGATTTACTGATTTATGTTGTAAGTTTCTCTTTGCACATAAATTTGGCATCATTATTTTCCATTCAAACTGAAGGTGGTTGGTTAAATATTTAGCCAGTGAAGACATGAATCTAGAAATTAGAATGGTCATGAAATTTCACCTCAGGTAATAGGATTTTAATGAAAACTGAAAATACAAGATTTTTCTAGGAGAAAGATAATGTAATAAAATCAATTTATTACTCTTCACATTTGACTTTTGCATTTCATATTTTTCATTTAAAATGTACATTTTATGTAAAAAATAATCGTTCAGTCCTCACTTTTTTTTCATACTTCAGTTCCATGATGACTAATTTTTTAAATGCACAATGGTGGACTAACTCATTCAATAAATAGCACCATTGTGTCACTTGCATATGGATGGTAATAGTTGAACTCAAGTTCGCAAAACTGATTATACTTCCTATGAATGATGAGAGATGATGTAAATTTAGTCAAAAAGAGAAAAAGAGATATGTAAGACTTAAGAAGCTGCTATCAGACAGGGCCCTTGAGAAATGTAAAGAAAGCAGGAAATCAGGAAGGTTAATAGCAGTTATGAAATGTTGTAGGCTGGAAGGATTAAGAGAAGTCCCAAGACATTTTATATATACACTAAAAACACGAGGGTAGTGAGGTAGAGGGCAGGAGCTGTCAAAGACAAAGCGGAAGATTTATGCCTGGAGCCAGAGAAAGTGGGCAAGATGCTAAATGAATATCACACAATGGTATCTACCAAGCAGAAGGGGAAGAAGGATAGTGAGATGAGGGAGGGATATGCTGATGTTGGTCATCTTGAAGAACATTAAGATGGAAAAGTCCAGAGGGCTTGCTATGATGTATCTCAAGTTTCTGAGGGAGGCAGAAGAGATTTCAGGAGTCTTGACAGATGTCTTCATAACCTCTTTAGCCACAAGGTGAGGTTCCAGGGAAATGAAGAAGAGCCATTATTGTTTCTTTGTTTAAGAAGGACAGAAGGGGCATATCAGCAAATGATAGGGCAATGATCTTTTCATCAACTGTTGTCAAATTATTAGAGAATATTCTTGGAGATGGGATTTCCTCTGATTTGGGATAGTGAGCACATCTTTGTGGAGGAGCAGTCATGTTATACAAACCTGTGACCTTTTTGAGGAGGGGACAAAAATGATTGATGAGGGTAGAGCCGAGAATGCTGTGTCCATGAACATTAGTAAAGATCCCTCGTGGTACGTGTGATCCATGAAGACTGAAGACTTGGTAGATTGGATTTAAAATCAGCTTAGCCATTGAAGATAGAGAATAATGGGTGTTATTCTGACTGGAATTCTGCAGCCAGTTTTGTTCCACAGGGATTTGTGATGTGGACTACTGTTTCTGATCATATGTAAGTGGTCTAGATGAAGGTGTAGGTAGGTGGGTTGTTAAGTTTGCAGACGTGACAAAAGTGGCAGGGTTGTGAATAGTGAAGCAGTTTGTCAAAGGATTTGGCAGGATTTGGATCAGTTGGAAATGTGGGTGGAGAAATGGCTAACAGAATTTAATCCAGATAAGTGTAATATATTGCACTTTGGGAGGTCAAATGTAAGAGAAAAGTATAAGTGAATGGGGTGCAAGTGCCTAGCTCCCTGAGGATGGCTTCAGAATTAGTTATTGTTGTAAAAAAACAGAAGGCTTGCTTGCATTCATTGATTGGAGTATTGAGTATAAAAGTCAAGAAGTCATATTGCAGCTCTATTAAACTTCGGTTTGACTGCATTTGGAGTATGCAGTGTGAAGTTCTGGTCACCACTTTACAGGGAAAATGTGGAGGCTATGGACAGGTTCACAAGGATGTTGCCTGGATTGTTTGTATTAGTTGAGAGTATTAGAGAGGGTGGACAATTGTTTTCTCCGGAACATTGGCGGCTGGGATGTGACCTACTGTAAGTAATATATAATTGAGAAGTACAGATAAGGTAGGGAATTGGCATGTTTTCTTTTCCCCACGGTGGAAATGCCAAATTCCAGAGGGTGCAGCTTTAAGGGGAAAGGAAGAACATTTAAATGAGATCTACGAGGCAATTTTAATTTCTTTTTAACCAAGGAGTAGTTGGTAACTGGAAAGTGCAACCATGGGTGGCAGTGGAAACAGATGAAATACCAGCTTTTACGAGGCATATGAATAGGCAGCAAATGGAGGAACATGGATCGTGTGCAGGTCGATGGGATTTGGGATCATATTCGGCACAGACATCATGGGCTGAGGGGCCTGCTTCCACATTGCACTGATCTATCTTGTAGGTACGTTCCCTCTATGAACTCTTTTCTTGCTGTCAATCAGTATAGCTGCAGCCAAACAAAAAGATTTGTTTCAGGATATGTTCAGCTGCAAGATGCTCTTCTCAGTTTTGCTCATGGATACCACTTGGTAGAATAGGTGCTTGAATAATGGCTGTTTACTGTGAAAATGCACAAAGTACTGGAGTTACTCACCATGCCAGGCAGCATCTGTAGTGGGAAAGCAATCAATGTTTTGGGTTGAGACCTTTCATCCCCCTGCTGGGACAGTTGGTTAAACCAGGAATCTCCAACTGGTGTTAGAGGGAATAAGTGTGCTAGTATAGAATATCACTGTGCCCCTTGACTAAGGTTTGACAAGTGAGAGAAACTTTATTCCTGATAGGATCACAGGAAGGTTTAGAGCAGACTTTGCAGAACTGGAGGCTAGGCTTCCAAAGTAATTCAGAACATTTTCTTGATGATCTAGTGCAGTATCAGCACTTTGTTTTTGAGGCCTGAAAATATGATTTGGGTCAATGCGGCTGATGAATACACATCAAAAAAGGAATATAACTGCTGAGAAAGGATAGATAAAACCCATTGACTTAATTTCTTATAGAATGTGAACAATTTCATGTTATGGAATAATTGACATTTAATTCATTCATTTTGCTCCAGACACTTAAACTATATCTTTGAACTGCTAGCAAAGTAACATGACAAGACCAATTTTTCGGTGACTTAATTCTTATTGGATTTGTTTCTTCACATACCCTTAGCAGTTTTCTCACCTGTTTATTAAGAATCAATGTAATCAACAGATTCCATTGAAACAATGTTTTTTGCTTTATCGAGAACAATATTTGAACTATTTTGCTCTAACCATATCGGATACCTTGCAGTAATAAATCTTTTCATTTAAGGAGACCAAAAAAATTGGTTTATGAGCCTGCACACACATATTGAACTTGTTATCAGACTGGCACAGGATGAAGCCGCCCAGCCCATCAGTTCCAGACTTGATCCAACAGAATAAACTATTTAATCTCAACACCCCTCCCCACCTGCCTCTGTATTATCTTCTCTCTTGTGTATGCCTGTCTCTCCTTTCTGATTCTTTTCCCTTTAACATTTAACCTACACTTATAAGCGATATTTTGTAGCAGCCAATTAACCTAGCAACCCAGCCAGCAACTTAGCAACCAGAGAACTTGAAGAAAACCCATCGTCACAGGCAGCACCTAGGGTCAAGATTCAACCTGGACACCCGAGGCTGTGAGCAAAAAATCAAAACTATTACATTAACTTTATTATAGCTATTAGCATATAAATATACTGCATAAATGTAACCAATGGTCACGTTATTGATAGTTTATAGTTTACGTGCAGGAAATGGTATTACGACATCTCAAACAAGCCCGTGAAACATTTCCATAATATGAAAATAAGAATAATAGAAGCTTTATCTTTACCTCAGTAATCACAATTCCTTTGGACCTTGGGTGACGATTGAAGTTGGCTGTAGTGCCATTATGAGTTCTCCTCTCCTGATTATGAGAGCCTTTTCGAGAGCAGGGGTAACCACCTCAATTTAGAATAAGATTCTTACTTCCTAAGGGGAGAAAGATGGTTCAAGAAAGAAAGGATGAATAGTTGAACTTTCACAATCAAGCACTAACGTTTTCTTCTTTTTCTCCCTCCACACTACATTAAACTTCAAAGCATAGGTTTCTTCGTTGGCCCAATTGCCAAGACAGGATATAGCTCCGCTCCCTGGTTCAAACAGCAAAAGTCTGTCATTGGCAAATGTTGAGTCAGCGAATCTTGGTTTAGGAATGACTGTGCAGTTGTAGGCTGCTGTGGTTTAATATCGGGGAGGTGAAAAATTGCACAGGGTTCCAAGTTCCTACTGCCAGTAGTTCACTAGTGCAGAACTGAGAGAGTAGGTTTGAATTTTGCTGTGACGTTAATGGAAATCAAATAGTCTGCTAAAATTCATTGTTAGTCAAGGCTCATGATTAAAACATAAATGAGCCCAGAAGGGGATCAGTTATTCTGGATTGGGTGCTGGGCAATGAACTGGAATTGATGAGAGAGCTTAAGGTAAAGGAACTGGAGCCTTAGGGGAAAGCAATCATAATAATTGAATTCACCCTGCAATTCGAGAAGGTGAAACTAAAGTCACTTGTATCAGTATTACAGTGAAGTAAAAGGAATTACGGAGGCATGAGAGAGGAGCTGGCCAAAATTGATTGGAAAAGAACATTAGCAGAGAGATGACGCCAGAGCAGCAATGGCTGGAATTTCTGGGAGCAATTCGTAAGGAGCAGGATACATACATAGCAAAGAGGAAGAAGTATTCTGGAGGAAATGTGACACAACAGTTGCTAACAAGAGAAGTCAAAGCCAACATAAAAACCAAAGAGAGGGCATGTAATAGGGCCAAGATTAGTGGAAGTTAGAGGTCTGGGAAGCTTTTAAAGACCAACAGAAGTCAAATAAAAAATGATTAAAAAAGTAAAGATGGAATACGAAAGTAAGATGGCCAGTAATATTAAAGAGGATACCAAAAGTTTCTTCAGATACATAAAGTGTAAAAGAGAAATGAAACGAAGTTGGAGTTAATTGTTCAGGGTACTTGAAGACACATGATAAAATAGGCTGTAGTCAGCATGGTTTTCTCAAGGGAAAATCTTGCCTCACAAATCTGTTGGCATTCTTTCAAAAGTTCAAAGGTCAAATTTAATGTCAGAGAAATGTATACAATACACATCCTGAAATGCTTTTTCTTCGCAAACATTCACGAAAGCAGAGAGGTGCTCCAAAGAATGAACAACAGTTAAATGTGAGAACCCCAAAGTCCCCTCTCAGCTCTCCCCTCCCATGCATAAGCCGCAGCAAGCAACGATCCCCACCCTTCCCCCCAGCAGCAAAAGAAACGCACTATTTGAAGAAATAATAAGCAGGATGGACAAAGGAGAATCAGTGGATGTTGAGTACTTGGGTTTTCAGAAGGCCTTTGACAAAGTACCACATATGAGGCTGCTTAACAAGTTGAGTCCGTGGTATTACAGCAAAGGTACTTGCATCGAAAGAGCATTGGCTGATTGGCAAGAAGCAAAAAGTGCTAAGAAAAGGAGCCTTTTCTGGTTGGCTGCCAGTGACTAGTGGTGTTCCATAGGGGTCTGTATTGAGATTGTTTTTTTTCACGTTATATGCTAATGACTTGGAATTGACGGCTTTGTGGCTAAATTGGCGGATGAAATGCAGATAGGTGGAGGGGCAGGTAGTTATAAGGAAGTAGAGAAGCTACAGATTAGGAGAATGGGCAAAGAAGTGGCCAATAGAATACAGTGTCAGGAAGTTTATGGCCATGTACATTGGTAGAAGAAATGAAAGAATTGACTATTTTCTAAATGGACAGAAAATTCAAAAACCTGAGGTGCAGAGGGACTTGGAAGTCCTCGTGCAGGACACCCTAAAGGTTAATATGCAGGTTGAGCTGGCAGTGAGGAAGGCAAACACAATGTTAGCATTCATTTCATGTGGATGAGAATATAAAAGCAAGGATGTAATGTTGAGACTTTATAAAGCACTGGTGAGCCCTCACTTGGAGTATCTTGAGCAGCTTTGGGCCGCTTATCTTAGAAAGGACGTGGCTGACATTGGAGAGGGTTAAAAAGAGGTTCACAAAAATGATTCCAGGATTGAAATGTTTGTCATGTGAAGGGCATTTGATGACTCTGGGCTTCTGCTCACTGGAATTCAGGAGTGACCTCATCGAAACCTAGGGAATATTGAAAGGCCTAGATAGAATGGATGTAGAGAGGATATTTGTTATGATGTGTCCTTGTAGAACAATGATGTGGGCATGAAAGGATATGGGGAGAAAGGCAGGAGTTTGGGGCTGAGAGGGAAAATGGATCAGTCACGATGAAGTGCTGGAGCAGTCTTGATGGGCCAAATGGCCTAATTCTGGACCTATTTCTTATGGTCTTGTGGAGTCAGAATCCGGTTTATTTTCACTGACATATATCATGAAATTTGTTGTTTTGCAACAGTACAATGCCTTCAGCTCCTCTCCCCTCCCCCCACTGGGAAGGTCAGATCACAACCTGGTGCATCTAAAACCCTGCTACGTGCCTCTGGTGAAGAGTAAACCTGCAACCTCGAGGACAGTGAGAAAATGGTCGGAGGAGGCTTATGAGGCGCTCCAGGGTTGTTTTGAGATGACAGACTGGCAGGCACTCTGTGAGCCACATGGAGAGGATATTGATGGGCTCACAGAGTGCATCACTGATTACATCAACTTCTGTGTGGACTGCAATGTTCCAACAAGAACTGTTATTCAAATAACAAGCTATGGGTGACAAAGGACATTAAGGACATCCTGAACGCTAAAAAGAGGGCGTTTAGAAATGGAAATAGGGAGGAGCTGAGGGCAATACAGAGTGACGTGAAAGCCAGGATCAAGGAGGCTAAAGACAGGTACAGGAGGAATCTTGAGTGAAAACTCCAGCAGAACAACATGAGTGAGGTCTGGAGGGGGATGAGGACCATCACTGGGTTCCGGCAAACTAGCAACAGAGGAGCTGAAGGCAGTGTGGACAGGGCCGGTGAACTTAACCTGTTCTTTAACAGATTTGACATTGTGGCCCCTGCCCATCCCCCACATGAGCCATCTGTTGTCGGCCCCCAACCAACACACATTCCACTCTCCCCTCCTACACCTCCTCACAGTCCCCCACCCTGCTCTCATGACGATACCCCTTCCCCACACAAAAACACCATGGTGCGCTTCACATCTGAACAAGTGAGAGGACAGCTGAAACGCCTCAACCCAAGCAAGGCTGCAGGACTGGATGGTGTCAGTACCAGGGTGCTCAAAGCCTGTGCCCCTCAGCTATGTGGAGTACTTCGCCATGTATTCAACCTGAGCCTGAGGCGCCGGAGGGTTCCTGTGCTGTGGAAGACGTCCTGCCTCGTCCCTGTGCCAAAGACGCCGCGCCCCAGCGGCCTCAATGACTACAGACCGGTGGCATTGACCTCCCACATCATGAAGACCCTGGAGAGACTTGTTCTGGAGCTGCTCCGGCCTATGGTCAGGCCACACTTAGATCCCCTCCAGCTCGCCTACCAGCCCCGACTAGGAGTTGATGATGCCATTGTCTACCTGCTGAACTGTGTCTACGCCCACCTGGACGAGCCAGCGAGCACTGTGAGGGTCATGTTTTTTGACTTCTCCAGTGCGTTCAACACCATCCGCCCTGCTCTGCTGGGGGAGAAGCTGACAGCAATGCAGATGGATGCTTCCCTGGTATCATGGATTCTTGATTACCTGACTGGCAGACCACAGTACGTGTGCTTGCAACACTGTGTGTCCGACAGAGTGATCAGCAGCACTGGGGCTCCACAGGGGACTGTCTCGTCTCCCTTTCTCTTTACCATTTCCACCTCGGACTTCAACCACTGCACACAGTCTTGTCATCTTCAGAAGTTTTCAGATGACTTTGCCATAGTTGGATGCATCAGCAAGGCAGATGAGGCTGAGCATAGGACTACGGTAGGAAATTTTGTCACATGGTATGAGCAGAATTATCTGCAGCTTAATGTGAAAAAGACTAAGGAGCTGGTGGTAGACGTGAGGAGAGCTAAGGTACCGGTGACCCCTGTTTCCATCCAGGGTGTCAGTGTGGACATGGTGGAGGATTCCAAGTACCTGGGGATACGAATTAACAATAAACTGGACTGGTCAAAGAACACTGAGGCTGTCTAGAAGAAAGGTCAGAGCTGTCTCTATTTCCTGAGGAGACTGAGGTCCTTTAACATCTGCCAGACGATGCTGAGGATGTTCTACGAGTCTGTGGTGGCCAGTGCTATCATGTTTGCTGTTGTGTGCTGAGGCAGCAGGCTGAGGGTGGCAGACATCAACAAAATCAGCAAACTCATCCGTAAAGCCAGTGATGTTGTGGGGATAGAACTGGACTCTCTGACGGTGGTGTCCGAAAGGAGGATGCTGTCTAAGTTGCATGCCATCTTGGCCAATGTTTCCCATCTACTACATAATGTACTGGGTGTGCACAGGAGTACATTCAGCCAGAGACTCATTCCACCGAGATGCAGCACTGAGCGTCATAGGAAGTTATTCCTGCCTGTGGCCATCAAGCTTTACAACTCCTCCCTTGGAGGGTCAGACACCCTGAGCCAATAGGCTGGTCCTGGACTTATTTCATAATTTACTGTCATAATTTACATATTACTATTTAACTATTATGGTTCTATTACTATTTATTATTTATGGTGCAACTGTAACGAAAATCAGTTTCCCCCGGGATCAATAAAGTATGACTATGACTAAGACGTAAAAACTACAATAAATTACAAAAATAAATATTGAATATTTTCATTGACTATTTTGCTAAAAGAGGCATGATATATTGGTGTTCATGGGGTGATAGAATATTTACAAATCTGATGGCAGAGTTTAAAAAAAAAGTTCCTAAAATGTTGAGTGTGGGTCTGCTGCCTCTTACACCACCTCCCCAATGGTAGTAATGAGAAGAGAGCATTTCTTGGATGATTGAGTGTGCTGAATGATGGATGCTGCTTTCATGAAGAACTACCTTTTGAAGATGTACTTTGATAATAGGTTGACTTTGACTTCGGGACTGAGGGTTGAGTCTGGGCTGGACCTTGCTGAGTCTACAACTCTCTGCATCCTCATTTGTTTCTGAACATTGGAGCCTCCATACCAGGAGTTGATGCAACCAGCCAGAATTCTCTACATCTGTAGAAATTTAGAACATAGAATAGTACAGCTCAGTACAGGCCCTTCGGCCCACAATGTTGTGCAGACCCTCAAACCCTGCCTCCCATATAACCCCCCACCTTAAATTCCTCCATATACCTGTCTAGTAGTCCCTTAAACTTCATGAGTGTATCTGCCTTCACCACTGGTTCAGGCAGTGCATTCAACGCACCAACCACTCTCTGAATAAAAAAACTTCCTCTAATATCCCCCTTGAACTTCCCACCCCTTACCTTAAAGCCATGTCCTCTTGTATTGAGCAGTGGTGCCCTGGGGAAAAGGTGCTGGCTATCCACTCTACCTATTCCTCTTATTATCTTGTACACCTCTATCATGTCCCCTCTCATCCTCCTTCTCTCCAAAGAGTACTAAAGCCCTAGCTCCCTTAATCTCTGATCATAATGCATACTCTCTAAACCAGGCAGCATTCTGGTAAATCTCCTCTGTACCCTTTCCAATGCTTCCACATCCTTCCTATAGTGAGGCGACCACAACTGGACACAGTACTCCAATTGTGGCCTAACTAGACTTCTATAGAGCTGCATCATTACATCGCGACTCTTAAACTCTCTCCCTCGACTTATGAAAGCTAACACCCCATAAGCTTTCTTAATTACCCTATCTACCTGTGAGGCAACTTTCAGGGATCTGTGGATATGTACCCCCAGATCCCTCTGCTCCTCCACACTACCAAGTATCCTGCCATTTACTTTGTACTCTGCCTTGGAGTTTGTCCTTCCAAAGTGTGCCACCTCACACTTCTCCGGGTTGAACTCCATCTGCCACTTCTCAGCCCACTTCTGCATCCTATCAATGTCTCTCTGCAATCTTCGACAATCCTCTACACTATCTACAACACCACCAACCTTTGTGTCGTCTGCAAACTTGCCAACCCACCCTTCTACCCTCACATCCAGGTCGTTAATAAAAATCACGAAAAGTAGAGGTCCCAGAACAGATCCTTGTGGGACACCACTAGTCACAATCCTCCAATCTGAATGTACTCCCTCCACGACCCTCTGCCATCTGCAGGCAAGCCAATTCTGAATCCACCTGGCCAAACTTCCGTGGATCCCATGGCTTCTGACTTTCTGAATAAGCCTACTGTGTGGAACCTTGTCAAATGCCTTACTAAAATCCATAAAGATCACATCCACTGCACTACCCTCATCTATATGCCTGGTCACCTCCTCAAAGAACTCTATCAGGCTTGTTAGACATGATCTGCCCTTCACAAAGCCATGCTGACTGTCCCTGATCAGACCATGATTCTCTAAATGCCCATAGATCCTATCTCTAAGAATCTTTTCCAACAGCTTTTCCATCACAGACATAAGGCTCACTGGTCTATAATTACCCAGACTATCCCTACTACCTTTTTTGAACAAGGGGACAGCATTTGCCTCCCTTCAATCCTCCAGTACCATTCCTGTAGACAACGAGGACAGAAAGATCCTAGCCAGAGGCTCAGCAATCTCTTCCCTCGCCTCATGGAGCAGCCTGGGGAATATTCCATCAGGCCCTGGGGACTTATCCGTCTTAATGTATTTTAGCAACTCCAACACCTCCTCTCCCTTAATATCAACATGCTCCAGAACATCAACCTCACTCATATTGTCCCCACCATCATCAAGTTCCCTGTCATTGGTGAATACCGAATAGAAGTATTCATTGAGGACCTCGCTCACTTCCACAGCCTCCAGGCACATCTTCCCACTTTTAACTCTAATCGGTCCTACCTTCACTCCTGTCATCCTTTTGTTCTTCACATAATTGAAGAATGCCTTGGGGTTTTCTTTTACCCTACTCGCCAAGGCCTTCTCATGCCCCCTTCTTGCTCTTTTCAGCCCCTTCTTAAGCTCCTTTCTTGCTTCCCTATATTCCTCAATAGACCCACCTGATCCTTGCTCCCTAAACCTCATGTATGCTGCCGCCTTCCACCTGACTAGATTTTCCACCTGACTTGTCACCCATGGTTCCTTCACCCTACCATTTATCTTACTACCTTATGTTCCTCACCGGGACAAATTTATCCCTAACATCCAGCAGGAGATCTCTAAATATCGACCACATGTCCATAGTGCATTTCCCTGCAAAAACATCATCCCAATTCACACCCGCAAGTCCTAGCCTAATAGCCTCATAATTTGCCCTTCCCCAATTAAAAATTTTCCTGTCGTCTCTGATTCTAGCCTTTTCCATGATAATGCTAAAGGCCAGGGAGCAGTGGTCACTGTCCCCCAGATGCTCACCCACTGAGAGATCTGTGACCTGACCTGGTTCATTACCTAGTACTAGATCTAGTATGGCATTCCCCCTGGTCAGCCTGTCAACATACTGTGACAGGAATCCATCCTGAACACACTTAACAAACTCTGCCCCATCTAAACCCTTGGAACTAATCAGGTGCCAATCAATATTAGGGAAGTTAAAGTCACCCATGATAACAACCCTGTTATTTTTGTACCTTTCCAAAATCTGCCTCCCAATCTGCTCCTCTGTATCTCTGCTGCTACCAGGGTGCCTATAGAATACCCCCAATAGAGTAACTGCTCCCTTCCTGCTCCTGACTTCCACCCATACTGACTCAAAAGAGGATCCTGCTACATTACCCGCCCTTTCAGTAGCTGTAATAGTATCCCTGACCAGTAATGCCACCCCCTTCCCTTTTTCTGCCCTTTCTATCCCTTTTAAAGCACTGAAATCCAGGAATATTGAGAATCCATTCCTGCCCTGGTGCCAGCCAAGTCTCTGTAATGGCCACTACATCATAATTCCATGTATGTATCCAAGCTCTCAGTTCATCACCTTTGTTCCTGATGCTTCTTGCATTGAGGTACACACACTTCAGCCTTTCTGCCTTACTACTGAAACGTTCAGTTATATTGGCTGGTGTATGTCCAGCCCAACACCTGCCTCAACACTCTCCACAGGGTCAGTTGCTGCCCGAATCAATCACAAACATCAATCATCAGCCAGCACACCCAGTACATTTTAACAAATACACTTTATAGATATTACTAATTCTATGACATTAATATACATGTGATACAGAGAGGAAAGTAATGAAAAAAAAAGGTGCCAACACTTATCAAAGTCCAAAGTCCAAGTTCTTCGCGCGATACCGTTGGAGCTCAATTCGACTTCAGATGACCACCCGAATTCCGTCGACTCTCGGCTCAGGACCACCCTTAGTGATCGACCGGACCCTCTCCACACGTCCGCGGTCTTCCTCGTCTCTGCTCCGACTCCCCGCCAAAACTCAGTCCACAGTCATATCATACAGCATGGTACCCGAAAACAAAACGATACATAACCACCCATTGGCTAATAGAACCCTGTTATCTCATTTTAAAGTAAAACAAACTGTCTTCAGTGTTAAAGCACAACAAAGCCACATTCCCCAGATTAACATAACAAAGTCGCCATTTTAAATGTAACAAAAGAAAGACCCCGTACACTCTCCCCCCACCACAAAAAGTCATGCCCTCATGACGTTACCATAGTTCACCAGTGCTCGTTGTAAAACACAAAACCCAACCCAGGTGCATAAAGCAGTGACATAACTTTGCAGGGCAGTAGAGATCACACCCTGCTCTCCCGGCGCTATATAAGTGAGTCTTTCCGGGGGATGCCTACTCCTCTGGGGCCTCTGTACTTCCTCTGCTGACTCTCACTGTTCAGACACCCCAGTTGACCCCTCGAGCCTATCTGTCGGACTTTCCCCTTCACCGGGATCCCTCTGCCCCTGTGAGCCCTCTGGCTCGGGTTCTGCCTCCACCCTCTCCTCCCCCAATCCCGGCTGTAATACAGGCGGCTCTGCAACACCCTCCCTCGGTTCCCCTGACTCAGTGATGGAAGGGCCAAGAGTCTCCCGGCACCGGGGAATCAGCGAACGGAAGCAGGTACCACACATCCGAAGAATCATCTTCCGATGACGTATTCCTTCTCGAGGTGGGGACCGGCCCCGTTTTCTTCGCAGCGGGCTCTTCCCACGCCCCGCGCCCTTGCAGAGTCCTCGTAATAGGAGTAAACTCCCATTCAGGCTCTGGGTCCATCTTCACCTCTCGACCCAGAGGCAACAGGTGGTTCCGATGGAGTACCTTGACAGGCCCCTGCCCGCCCTCAGGTCTCACCCGGTAAACCAGGAGATTCGGCATCTGACTCTCCACCACATAGGGGGTGGCTGCCCAACGGTCCGCCAACTTGTGCTTATCCTGTAGTCCTAAATTCCGGATAAGGACTCGGTCTCCCGGCAATAGCTGAACGAACTTTACCTTCTGATCATACCTCCTTTTATTCCGCTGGTTCTGCTTGGTGGCTGCCGCCTCAGCCAACTCGTACGCCCTTTTCAACTCTCTCCTCATATCGGACATGTACTTCAGACATGGCTTCGAAGGTATTTCCCCTGCTTCAGTCCCAAAACACATATCAATGGGCAACCTCGCTTCCCGTCCGAACATCAGCTAGTAGGGCAAGTACCCCGTAGCATCATTGCGAGTACAATTGTAACAATGAACCAAATGGGCAATGTGCCGACTCCACTTACTCTTCTGTCCGATCTCCAAGGTGCCGAGCATGTCCAGCAGGGTCCGGTTAAACCTCTCGGGTTGAGGATCACCCTGCAGGTGATAGGGGGTGGTTCTGGACTTTTCAACCCCAAGCATATCCAGCAATTCATGTATAAGCCTGCTCTCGAAGTCCCGTCCCTGATCACCTGGCCGGGGAAGGCCATAATGAACAAAGTACTTCTCCCATAACACCTTCGCCACTGTAGTCGCTTTCTGATCCTTAGTAGGAAAAACCTGCGCATATCTAGTGTAGTGATCCGTGAGGACCAAGACATTCGCGGTATTGCTGGTGTCCGGCTCAATAGACAGGAAATCCATACACACCAGGTCCATGGGTCCCGCACTCTGCAAGTGGGATAACGGGGCTGCCTGCGCAGGCAAGGTCTTCCTTCTGATGCAACGGCTACAGGTCTTACAGTATTCTTCCACCTCCCCCCTCATTGGGGCCAGTAAAACCGATCCTTGACTAATCCATAGGTCTTCTCTACCCCGAAGTGCCCGGAATCATCATGTAGAGCCTGGAGCACAGTCTTCCGATACTTCTTAGGCATGACCAGCTGCCAGCGCCGGGGGTGGTCCGGAGGCGACGTGACAAGGTACAGGATGTGGTTCTTCAGCTTCAACGGGGGCCACTCCTTCAGTAGTAGGGGAACGGAGGCATGTTTCGCCTTCTCCACCTGCCCCATATCACCCTGGCTAACCGCGTACCAGATAGTGCCAATGCTTGGGTCATCACGCTGAGCCGCCTCTACTTCCTGGGGACTCAACTCCGGCAGCTGCCTGTTCCTCAGAGCAGTCACATTACAGTAAACAGTGGGTAGCGCGTCATCGTCAGCCCCCAATTGATCCACTGCCTGATCCGTTCCCATCTGTGCTCCTACTTCCCCGTCGCTCCCAACTTGACACATGGCCTTTACTCCCTGGGCGGGGACACTCTTCCACTCCTCGGCTGTGCCCGACTCGTCGTACGCCCGACGAGACAGGGCATCTGCATCGATGTTCCGACTCTCCGGGCGGTACTTCAGGCTGAACTCATAGGCAGATAAGGCTGCTAACCACCGGTGCCCACTAGCATCCAGCTTCGCCGAGGTCAGGATATAAGAGAGGGGGTTGTTATCAGTTCTCACCTCAAACTGGGCCCCATATAGATAGTCACTCAACTTGTCCACCACCGCCCATTTCAACGCCAAGAACTCCAGCTTGTGAGTGGGATAGTTTCTCTCAGATGGCGACAAACTCCGACTGACAAATGCCACCGGCCTCAATCCGTTTCCCTGTTCCTGGTACAGAACAGCCCCCAGACCGTCGTAGCTGGCATCAGTGTGTAGAACATACGGCTTCCGGGGATCAGCAAATGCCAACACTGGGGCCTGCGTCAGCGCCCTTTTTAGAGATTGGAACGCCTCCTCACATTGATCATCCCACCTCAATCCAAAAGGCTCTCCCGGGTTCAAGTATCCTCCTACCTCCGACCCTCGGTCTCCCTTCCTCCTCCTCCCCACAGGTGGATAACCACACAGCAGCTGGTTCAATGGATGTCTCATTTTCACATATCCTTTCACGAACCGCCGGTAATATCCGCAAAACCCCAAAAACGAGCGTAAGGCACTCACCTTCTGAGGTCTCGGCCAGGTGGTGACTGTGGCTATCTTACCCAGATTGATGGCTACTCCATTTCGCGAGATTATGTGTCCGACATAACTGACTGACGTCTTGCCGAACTGACATTTATCCAGGGAAAGTTTTAATCCTTCCTCCTTCAGCCGACTCAGCACCTTCAGCAGCTGCTCCTCATGTTCCTCCAACGTAGATCCAAACACTATCAGGTTGTCCAGGTACACCAATACCTCCAGCAGGTTCATGTCCCCCACTGTCCGCTCCATGAGCCGCTGGAAGGTGGCTGGGGCCCCCGAGATGCCTTGGGGCATTCATTCGAACTGGAAAAACCCCAGGGGGCAGATAAAGGTTGTCTTCTCCTTATCAGTCTCACTCATCGGAATCTGTTAATACCCACTCCGCAAATCCAATACACTGAACCACTGTGCACCACTCAGACAGGCCAAGGCATCTTCCACCCTCGGGACCGTATATTGGTCGGGAACAGTGCGGCGGTTCAGGGTCCTATAGTCCACGCACATGTGTACCTTCCCATTTTTCTTCCTTGCCACCGCTATGGGGGACCCATAGGGGCTTCGGGACTCCGCAATAATCCCTGCGTCTTTCAACTGCCGCAAGTGCTGCTGCACATCTTCCACATCTGCTGGGGCCAACCGCCGCGACCTCTCCCTAAACAGGGTGTCATTTGTCACCCGAATAGTGTGCTGAGTGCTCTTGGAACATCCTACATCAAACTCGTCCTGAGAAAAGACACCCCCTAACTTCAGCATCTTCTCCACCAGCCTGCTCTTATACGCCGGCAGTACAGGGGAGTTTTCAAAATTAAAGGCCTCCTCGGTCAGCCGCCCCCCGTTTCCCAATAGTTCTCTTCCAGTGGGCTTCACGGGGGCGCTGGACATCACCGTCACCGGGAACAAGTGAGCGAGGGGCATCCCGCGCTTAAAGGTGATCTCCCTCTCCGTTATCTTACCATCACCCCCATCCGCCGTGCCTGTACAGCTGAGGGCCTCTGCAATTCAGGTCTCACCAGCGCCCCAGCCGGGAACCGGGACTCCCTTTCCAGGTCGTCGGGGGCGTCTACTAGCAGGGCCTCGCCCGGCGGTTATCTGGGGAATCTGGGGGTCCCCATCACTAGTGCCGCCTCCCCTGGCCGTATCACCTTAGGCCTCGCCTGAGTGCACCACACCGTCCCTCGTTTGCACTCAGGATCCAGCCCCTGGGGGTCACTCACTCCTTCGTACACCGCTCGGAACACGGGGTGTACCGAGAGGGTCTCCAAACAGTTCTCCCCCCCCCTTCTTCTTACAGGCTCCCAAGAGCCATCACACCAGAGGGGAGTTAGTCCCCACCAACAGGGCAGCACCACCGGTCTCCACCGGGTCCGGACAAACCAACACCAGCTTCTCAAAGGCTTCCGATACTCCCACATCTCCCTCCGAAAATTCCAATCTCACTGACAAGTATCCATCGTATGGGTAATAGCCATCACTTATGCCCCAAATCTCCAATGCGTTAAACGGAGTTACTGCCAAATGTTTCAGATATTTGTTGTATAACGACCGGTACAGTAAGGTAACCTGCGACCCGGTGTCAAGGATGGCTTTCGCAAAGGTTTCCTCTATCTGTAGGGACACGCTGCAACGGGGTCCCACCAGTCCATCAGGAATTTGTGCTTGTTCTTTCTGGGATTCCATAGTGGTTTTCTGGGAACGTGTTCCTCCTGAGACTCCAGTCCGTTCCCTCACTGAGCCTCTCCTAAGTTTCTCGACACCTCTCCCTTCTTGGTGGCCCGGGGGCCCTCCCCCCTTGGCGCATCTCGTCTCTAACAATCCTTCCGCAAGTGGCCAGCTTCCCTACAGCGGTAGCACGCCCCCGGCCACTCACATTCCCGGCGGAAATGCCCCTCTCTCCCACAGTTATAGCACCCACTACTCGCCGCCTTTCTCCTCCCGATACGGCCCCCCGGAGACCCCTTGGATATCTCTGGTCTCACCCCGACTACCACCTCCTGAACCGCTGAAGACCGTCCCTGAGGGTCCGAGCCCCCTGGTTGGCCCAAAGCACACTCCTCGGCCCGTACCTCTCGGATCAGCTGTCCGAATGATGGAGGGGGGCTCCGCCTAAACGACTGCCGTACACTCCAAGCCACCCTGTCATCCTCCCGGAAACCGCTACATATCTGGCTCATCCTTAACTTCGCTACTTCGTCCTCCCTCACTACCCCTCGTTGCAGCAACCCCGTAAGCTTTCCTTCCAGCCTGAAAGCATAGTCTGAGAGCTTTTCCCCTCTTCTCTGCCCCATCCGTTGAAACTCCGCTAAATGCCGCCAGGGATCTTCTGACAGTCCAAACACTCCCTCCAAAGCGTCCAAACACTCTGATAGGGAAGCCAAGGGGCATGCCGCTCTCAGATCGCGGACCACCCGGGCCGCCCCGCCCCTTAAGCTTTCCACCAATCGCTGTCTCTTTTTCTCATCCAAAACTGGCCACACCTCTAACAATTGGGATGTATCCTCAACCCAGGTCTCATAGTCATCCTCCCCTTCCGGGGTGGGCCTGGCTCCTGAGAAAATTCTCAGCTTCGGGCGGTGCCCCTCAACCCTTCTCGCCAGGGAGGTAATGGCAGCTGTTAACTCGGCAGTCTCATCCCACCCATGGGGGCAGGGGCGAGGCCTGGCCAAAACTTCCCACTCCACACCTCCACCTCCACCTCCTGCTACGGGCACCCGGCCGGGGGCCTCCTCTAGCTCCTCCTCCTCTGGCACCTCCTAACTTGCGTCCTCGGGGAGAGTGTGGAGACTCCACGGCCCCGCCTCCCCTAGGGCATGGACTGTCGCTGGTAGTTCCAATGTCATGACGTCGGCACTCGTCCGCACCAACATCCAGCTAGCCTCCAGTTCTTTCCCACCCCTTCTAGCTACAAGTTCTACCTGCCCGATTCCTTTAAGCAAACTCAACCCTTGCACCAGTACCTCTGCCGGAATGCGATAATCGACCCCGCTTACCACACATGCATGATTCACCGGCACCTCCTCCAGTTCACACCAACTTACAATCTTATCTCGATCCATCTTCACACCACTTACCACAACGACAAGTACAACTTTCCCGAAAAGTCCAAATCCAGGACGGTAGCCCCCACTTGAAACATTCAGTTATATTGGCTCGTGTATGTCTAGGGGAAATCCAGCCCAGCACCCGCCTCAACACTCCCCACAGGGTCGGTTGCCGCCCGAATCAATCACAAACATCAATCATCAGCCAGCACACCCAGTAAATTTTAACAAATACACTTTATAGATATTACTAATTCTATGACATTAATATACATTTGATACAGAGAGGAAAGTAAGGAAAAAAAAAGGCGCCAACACTTATCAAAGTCCAAAGTCCAAGTTCTTCGCGCGCTACCGGTGGAGCTCAATTCGACTTCAGACGACCACCCGAATTCTGTCGACTCACGGCTCGGGACCACCCTTAGTGATCGACTGGACCCTCTCCACACGTCCGCGGTCTTCCTCGTCTCTCCTCCGACTCCCCGCCAAAACTCAGTCCACAGTCATACAGCATGGTATCCGAAAACAAAACGATACATAACCACCCATTGGCTAATAGAACCCTGTTACCTCATTTTAAAGTAAACAAACTGTTAGAAACAAACTGTCTTCAGTGTTAAAGCACAACAAAGCCGCATTCCCCAGATTAACATAACAAAGTCGCCATTTTAAATGTAACAAAAGAAAGACCCCGTACACTACCTTTACACCCTTTATTCTGCTTCTCTTTCCTCAAAGCCTCTCTATATGTTAGATCTGGCTTTACTCCATGCACTTCTTTCACTGCTGTAATGCTCTGGGTCCCATCCCCCTTGCAAATTAGTTTAAACCCTCCCGAACCATGCTAGCAAATCCACCTGTAAGGATATTGCTCCCTATCAGGTTCAGGTGCAACCCATCCAATCTGTACAGGTCCCACCTTCCCCAGAAGAGATCCCAATGATCCAAAAATCTAAAATCCTGCCCCCTACACCAACTCCTCAGTCACGCATTCAACTGCCGTTTCCTCCACTTCTTACCATCACTGTCACGTAGCACTGTCAGCAATCCTGAGAACACCACCCTTGAAGTCTTGTTCTTCAGCCTTCTGCGTAGTTCCCGAAACTCATACTTCAGGACCTCAACCCTCTTCCTGCCTATGTCGTTGGTACCAACATGTAATACGGCTTCTGGTTGCTTTCCCTCTCGTACCAGGATGTCGTGCACCCGGTGAGAGACAGCCCGGACCCTGGCACCCGGGAGACAACAAACCATGCAGGTGTCCTTCTCACATCCACAAAATCTCCTGTCTGCTCCCCTGACTATAGTGTTTCCAATGACGACAGATCTCCTCTTCTCCGTCCCACCCTTCTGCACCACCGGGTCAGACTCAATGCTGGAGGCCCTGCCACCATGGCTCACACCTGGTCGGTCATCCCTGCCAACAGTATCCAGTTTGCAAGTGTGTTTGATGCACCGGATCTTTTCAAACTCCTAATGAAGTAGAGCAATTGGTATCCTTGCATCAATGTGCAGGGCCTTTGTTTTCTAAGGCATTTCTCATTGAATATTTTGCCAGAAGAGGCTGAGGAAACCAAGTAAAAGTTGTTGTGGATAAAGAAATGCAGAGGTGATCAAAAACAAAGAAAACCAAAATTAAGACATTGATACTTGCATGTCCTCCAAAGAGCCAATCAATGTTTTATTAAATAATAATAATGTACAGTTTACTACATCAGGTTATTAGACAGAAGACCTGATATTTTATCTTTTAGGAGTCTAACCAAGCATACATATTTTCCTGTGTAATATGGTGACCATCACTGATCAGGTATTAAATCCCATAAGGAAACAAGTGATTGTTGTGGATGAGTATCTCCTTTTGGTTGATAGGATTTGGAGCAAGCCAGGAGTAACTGTAAACTCTGTCAAAACAATTCTTGTGTTAGTCCTTTTTCTCCACCTGCTTATGGTCTGCCAACATCATGAATATGTTGGTGTTCTTAGTAACTTGGTTGTGATCCATTATGGGCACAAGCCACCCCACCATTGACAGCATCTATACAAGGCACTGCCTCAAGCAGGCAGCATTTATCATCAAGGACCCCCATCATACAAGGCATGCCTTCAATTCTTGGCTACCATCAGGCAGGAGCAACAGAAGCCTAAAGTCCTAATCCACCAGGTTTAGGAACAGCTACTTTCCTACAGATAATAAGTTTTTCAATCTACTTTCACAATCAAACCCTGCCTCAGCGGTGGAACGCTATGGGCCACTTTTTACACTACTATGGACTTATTAATTCTGTTTTTTTTGCACTAAATTTTTGCTTTTGTAGTCTTTTTACTGTATGGTATAATTTTATGTATAATTTGTATTGTGTGTTGTCTGTACCTGTATACCTACTGCAAGAAAGTTTTTCACTGTGCCTGTTTCTGCACATGACAATGAACTTTCCTTGAGAGCTGTGCCCTCCTGTATTTGATGCTTTCACCCTGGGAAAAGAATTCTTACTACCTACCCTGTCCATGTCTCTCATCATTTAATAAACTTCTCCAAAACCTCCACTTCCTTCTTGGAATGCGGTGTCTAGAACTGCACAACACTACATGACTTCTAGACTTTTATACAAACGTCATGACCAGTGCAGGTAAGCATGTCATATGCTGTCCGTATTGTCCTTTCTATTTGTGTTGCCACTTTCCAAGAGCTATGCACTTGCACCCCATCATCCCTCTACAGCATTTGCTCTCAAGTTCCTGCCACTTGTAGTATATTCTCCTCTTACATTTGACCTACCAAAGAGCAACCCCTCACATTTGTCCAGATTAAACTCAATATGCCATTTCAATCCCCAGATTTCCAATTGGTAGACATTGTACTCCAATCTCAGCTCGCCTATATTTTCATCCGGATCATATAGATATAGTCCAGCACTGATCCTCATGGAACACCATGTCATAGTCCTCCAATCAGAATAACATCTCTTGAGCATTATCCACTATCTTCTGTGGCCTGGCCAGGTTTGAATCCGGTCTACCAAGTTTTCATGGATCCCCATGTCTTAAACTTCTAGAGCAGCCGACCATGCGGGGCTATCTCAGAAGCTCTACCGAAGTCCATGTATACAATATCCACTACCCTACGCATATCAATCATCATCATTACCTCCTCAAAGTACTCAGTCAAGTTTATAGTGATCTCCCTCACACAAAACCATGCTGGCTGTCCTTAATAAGTCTATGCTTTGTCAGATGTGAGTAGATCCTATCCTCAAGAATCTTCTTTAATAATTTACCTACCTGTCATGTAAGGTTCACTCTCCTATAACTTTCTAGTTTGTCTCCAGTGCTCTTCCAAAGCAGAGCAACAACACACCGTAGCCTATCCTCCAGGCCTCTGGGACCTTACCTGTGCTTTCATATTTCTGACAAGGTCCCAGCAATCTCCTCTCTCGCCCTTTCAAATAACTTGGGATAGATCCCATCAGGCCTTGGGGACATCCACCTTAATACTCTTCAGATAGGCCCAGTGTGACTACTTTAGAGTCATAGAGTGCTGTAGCACACCCTTCAGCCTTTCTAGTCCCTGCTGATCTGGCCTTCTGCCTTGTCCCATTTACCAGCAACTGGACCATACCCTTCTTCATCCATGTACCTATCTAAACTTCACTTAAATATTACAGTTGACCCTGCAACTACCACTCCTTCTGGCAGCTTGTTCCACGCACGTAGCACCCTCTTGAATGAAGAAATCTGCTTTCTTGTTCTAGAATCAGAATCAGGTTTATTATCACCGGCATGTGACGTGAAATTTGTTAACTTAGCAGCAGCAGTTCATTGCAATACATAATCTAGCCGAGAGAAAAAATACATAACGTTAAGAAAATAATAATAAATAAGTGAATCAATTATGGTATATGTATCTTGAATAGATTTTTTAAAATGCACAAAAACAGAAATACTGTATATTTTTAAAAAAGTGAGATGGTGTCCAAAGATTCATTGTCATTTAGGAATCGGATGGCAGAGGGGAAGAAGCTGTTCCTGAATTGCTGAGTATGTGGCTTCAGGCTTCTGCACTTCCTACCTGATGGTAATAGTGAGAAAAGGGCATGCCCTGGCTGCTGGAGGTCCTTAATAACGGAAGCTGCCTTTCTGAGACACTGCGCCTTGAAGATGTCCTGGATACTTTGTAGGCTAGTACCCAAGATGGAGCTGACTAGATTTACAACCTTCTGCAGTTTCTTTCAGTCCTGTAGAGTAGCCCCTCCATACCAGACAGTGATGCAGCCTGTCAAAAGTTCAAAACATCTGATTATACTTGAATTATCCATTTTGATGTTGTCCCTTGTTCTACAGTGGGATGTGGGTGGTCTCTTGAAAGCTCATTTGTGTTTGAAAGCTAATTGCTTTTGATCTGCCTATCTTTCTGAAGGCAGGCGATTGCTTTTTTTCTCTTATGAGGAGGAAACAAACTACCGTTGTTTTTTTTAACCATTTGTGTTTCCAGGAACAGGGAGCAAAGAGTCTGGATTTGCAGGGAGTGTTGTGGAGAAATTTCAACTATGCCACCATGTCACTTATTTAAAGTACAGCTATTATGAGCTTAATTCTTCTGTTAAAATATTATCTTAAAGATTTATTGTGGTCCTGGATATTAGTCTTTATAAGCATTACTTTTTCAAGTAACAACTCACTTTTTTTTCAAATCAATTTATTTTTTCATTCTGTGCTCTTCATTAACATTTTGAATGAAATAGGCTTGCATTTCGACATTGTGTGATAAATGTTTTGTTTTCAGTAAGTAGTGTAGTCTAATCACTAAAAATATGAAAAGTATTTGTGAGCTTTAATAATAATTGAAAAGACAAAATAAAATGGATATGTCTTTTATTTGATTTCAAATAATTTTGGAGTTAATTACCTTTGTGTCATTTGTAATTTGACATGATTTTTCATTGATTTACTATCTGTTATTTTCACACAACATTGACAGATGTGATTGTTCTTTTATTGATTAGTCAATATATATTATTTTGGTGACAAAATGACATTGTAAAAAAAGTCTGTGTTGAAAGGTTTCCATTTGCTTTGAATACAAAGCTGATGTTTTGTGAACATTTCAATCTCTGATCTTGCCTCACTTGTCTGATCTTGCAGTCCCTAGTTTCCAAATACTGCAAGCTGGAATAAATAATAATTTCAGAATTAAGGAGAGATAATTCATTGCTGCCTGTGTTTAAGACTGACTAATTCTGCACATGGAATTTAAGTTAAGAATTTGGTTTGTTTACTTAGCAACCTTCACTTCCTGAATAGCTTTTTATTTCTATACATTATCTGACTAAGGTAATGGTCATAATATAGCTCTTGGTCACAGACTAGTGTCTGTAATGTGCATTGCATGATAGGCAGACAGGATGGAATATTGGTGATGAGCCATAACATCCTCTAAAGTGGCAAAAGGTGGGGGGGGGGACCCAGAGGATGGGCAAGGGGTATATTCAGAGGGACAGAGGGAGAAAAAGGAGAGTGAGAGAAAGAATGTGTGTATAAAAATAAGTAACAGATGGGGTACAAGGTTGAGGTGGGGCATTAGAGGAAGTTAGAGAAGTCAATGTTCATGCCATCGGGTTGGAGGCTACCCAGACGGAATATAAGGTGTTGTTCCTCCAACCTGAGTGTGGCTTCATCTTTACAGTAGAGGAGGCCGTGGATAGACATGTCAGAATGGGAATGGGATGTGGAATTAAAATGTGTGGCCACTGGGAGGTCCTGCTTTCTCTGGCGGACAGAGCGTAGATGTTCAGCAAAGCGGTCTCCCAGTCTGCGTCGGGTCTCGCCAATATATAAAAGGCCACATCAGGAGCACCGGACACAGTATATCACCCCAGTCGACTCATAGGTGAAGTGTTGCCTCACCTGGAAGGAATGTTTGGGGTCCTGAATGGTGGTAAGGGAGGAAGTGTAAGGGCATGTGTAGCACTTGTTCCGCTTACACGGATAAGTGCCAGGAGGGAGATCAGTGGGGAGGGATGGGGGGGACGAATGGACAAGGGAGTTGCGTAGGGAGCGATCCCTGCGGAATGCGGGGGGGGGGGAGGGAAAGATGTGCTTAGTGATGGGATCCCGTTGGAGGTGGCGGAAGTTACAGAGAATAATATGTTGGACCCGGAGGCTGGTGGGGTGGTAGGTGAGGACCAGGGGAACCCTATTCCTAGTGGGGTGGCAGGAGGATGGAGTGAGAGCAGATGTACGTGAAATGGGGGAGATGCGTTTAAGAGCAGAGTTGATAGTGGAGGAAGGGAAGCCCCTTTCTTTAAAAAAGGAAGACATCTCCCTCGTCCTAGAATGAAAAGCCTCATCCTGAGAGCAGATGCGGCGGAGACGGAGGAATTGCGAGAAGGGGATGGCGTTTTTGCAAGAGACAGGGTGAGAAGAGGAATAGTCCAGATAGCTGTGAGAATCAGTAGGCTTATAGTAGACATCAGTGGATAAGCTGTCTTCAGAGACAGAAAGATCTAGAAAGGGGAGGGAGGTGTCGGAAATGGACCAGGTAAGCTTGAGGGCAGGGTGAAAGTTGGAGGCAAAGTTAATAAAGTCAACGAGTTCTTTTTCTCTCCTTTTTCTCCCTCTGTCCCTCTGAATATACCCGCTGCCCATCCTCTGGGTCCCCCCCCCCCTTGTCTTTCTTCCGGGACCTCCTGTCCCATGATCCTCTCGTATCCCTTTTGCCTATCACCTGTCCAGCTCTTGGCTCCATCCCTCCCCCTCCTGTCTTCTCCTATTATTTTGGATCTCCCCCTCCCCCTCCAACTTTCAATTCCCTTACTCACTCTTCCTTCAGTTAGTCCTGACGAAGGGTCTCGGCCTGAAACGTCGACTGCACCTCTTCCTACAGATGCTGCCTGGCCTGCTGCGTTCACCAGCAACTTTGATGTGTGTTGCTTGAATTTCCAGCATCTGCAGAATTCTTGTTGTTTGCGTTAATAAGATTTGGGCCCTTTTTCTTTTATATTTTGTTTCTCTGCTAACCATATAGTCAAAGTAAGAGTTATAAAGTTTAATCACATATTGTGTACTGTTTGTTATTTTGGGGTACTGATTTGTAACAAGGGCACATCGCACAGCATCCACCCAAACGAGATTTCTTAATTTTGGCCGGGCAGGGGGTTATCACCCCCTATTAAGCCGCCAGGCGAAGCGAGTGTTAGACTCGTAAAAATTGCCATCCCCTTCTCTCAGTTCCTTTGCTTCTGCAGCATCTGTTCTCAGGATGAGACCCTTTATTTCAGATGTACTGAGATGTGCTCCTTCTTCAAAGTAGGGGGCTTCCCTTCCTCCACTATCAACGCTCCCCTTACCCACAGCTCTTCCATTTCGCACACATCTGCCCTCTCCCCATCCTCCCACCGCCACACCAGGGATAGGATTTTTCTTGTCTTCACTTTCCACCCCAATTATGTCCAGCACATAATTCTTCATAACTTCCACTCTCGGTGTGGCCTCCTGTATATTGGTGAGACCACTTTGCTGAGCACCTACGCTCCGCCAGAAAAAGTGGGATCTCCCAGTGGCCACCCATTTCAATTCCACTTCCCATTTCCATTTGGACATGGCTTCCTGTACTGCCGCAATGAGAGCAACACCTTATATTCTGTTTGGGCAGCCTCCAACATGATGATATGAACATCAATTTCTCGAACTTCCAGTAGTTGCCACCCCACCACCATTCCCCATTTCTGTTTTCTCTCTCACCTTATCTTACCTACCCATCACCTCCCTCTGGTTCTCCTCTCCTTCCCTTTCTTCCATGGTCTTCTGCCCTCTCCTATCTGATTCCCCCCGCTTCTCCAGCCCTTTACCTCATTCACCAATCAACATCCCAGCTCCTAACTTCACCCCTCCCCCTCCCTCTCCCAGTTTCATCTATCACTTGCCACCTTGTACTACTTCCCCCCACCTCCTACTCTGACTTCTCCTCCCCCTTTTCCGTCCTGATGAAGGTCTCGGCCCAAAACGTCGACTGTTTACTCTTTTCCGTAGATGCTGCCTGGCCCGTTGAGTTGCTTCAGCAATGTGTGTGTGTGTGTGTGTGTGTATTGCTTTGGATTTCCGGCTTCTACAGGTTTTCTCATTTGTGATGATACCTGAATGGTTTTCTTCTCTTTCTAATTGGAGCAGCACCTTGGATAATTTTATGTATATTTCAATAGTTATTTTGGATGGGCAAAGGAATTGATAATTTTCTAAAAAAAACCTCAGAATTTAATTGAAAGCAATTGAAATTCAATTGCTTTCAATTAAATTCTGAGGTTTTTTTTTAGAAAAGTCACTATATATGCAAGATTAAAATTGTTCAATATAGATGCAATAATCAAACTGATCATATCCCTTAAGCCACAGTAAAAACTGAATTCTCATTTCACTTTTACGATATTCCCTGCGAGAAGTAGGGCTCCATCCATTTATTTCTGTTTGCTGTCTGTTCAGTGGCATTGAGCTGTGAAGGTTTAGCACCAACACTGTTTTAAACCAGGACTGTATCCTGAATAAATGGGGCTCAAATGTAAATGGTCATTCCTACAGATGATTGAATTTACAGGAGAGGAACTGTTCATTGTGTCCTTCCAATGGGATTCTCCTACGGTTGCCATATCTGATTGGTCATGACTTTTACTATGATCTATTTTATTAGTTATCCCCCTCCATGTTCTAAGATTGGTGGCTGGTTGCAAGCTTTAGTAGCTTGTTGCTTAATAAGATGTTTGTATTGGACACGACATCCATTGGTTGCTGAAACGTAGCTGTTCAAGGTGAATAGTTAGGACAGATCATTATCTATCATGGGACAAATAATGTCTCCGAATTGAAAATGTAGACACGCATGCCCACGTGACCCATTTGAATGAGAGATGAAAGAAGATCTCACCAGAAATGCCATTAGTTGTCATCAGACTGTTTAGATTAGCTAGGGAAATGTTACATCTGCATCGTTGCCATGTTTATTTTTGCAGGTACTGGACCTCTAGATTCCTTGGAGGTATTGTGTAACTATGACACAAGGAGTTTGATTTTCCCTGTCTTTCTGCTGATGATGAAGCCACATAGCTGTTATGCTTTATGTAATATATCACTGTTCACCTTTGGAGAGACGACTTAGCCGAGGAGGTAAAGAAAACTCCATGGCTGTTATAACCCTGACTGTTTTCCTGTTGAAGGATAAACAGGTTAACATCTGTGAGGATTTGCCCTGGGCTCATCCTGTTGATATAGTCATGCAGTAGACACACCAGTGGCTCTACCTTTTTAGGAATCTGAAAGGATTTCGTACATCATCAAAGACTGTTGCAAACTTCTGTACATGTATGCGGGAGAGCATTCTAGCTGGCTGTATCACAGCCTGATGTGGAGGCTCCAATGCACAGGATCACAAGAGGTCTCAGTGAGTTGTAAACAGCTCCATTACAGGCAGAGTTCTCCTCACCATCCAAGATATGCCCCCTACTTGTCACTACCATTGGGGGGTGGGGGAGGTATCGGAACCTGAAAACCCACACTCTGTGATTCAGGTTCTTCCTCTCAGTCATCAAATGGTCAATGAGCCCATGGATGCTGTCTTAATGTTCCTTTATTTGCACTATTTATTTTGTGATTTATAGTAATTACCATAATTTTCACTGTATGGCTGCTGCAAAACAACAAATTTCATGACAAATAAGACAGTGATTTTAAAAGAACTAATTCTGATTGGGAGCTGCCATTTCCCATTGTGCCTATCCTACACCAATGAGCATGCTTTTAGCTTTTATATGCCTGCAACCCATTATGTAATCTCATGTGCAGTGGTATTCAGTAGTGTTTAGATTTGCATGTATTGGCACCTTTCCTTATGTCACATAGTATAACTAAATAGTTTAATGTCACTGGATTCTTGCACAACCACTTGATGTGAATGGTTCGGGCCAGCTTCTAATCCCATCTTCTATAAGATACTTTTGCTACAGTTTTTGCTGGCACTGGTTTTTTTTTCTCCTATCAGATTTCATCAAATCTCCAGCTTCCTAATAGAAACGTGTATGGTTAGGTAGAGCAAGAAACATCTTCAGTTTCTATTTAAAGCACTATCATTTATGTTGAGGAAGTGATTTTCTAATTGGGATCAATTGAGTTTGAGAAGATTTGGTATGTTACCAAAGACACTCACAAACTTCCACAGATGTACCATGGAGAGCATTCTAACTGACTACATCACTGTCTGGTATTGGGGTGGGCGGAGGTGAGGGGCTATTGCACAGGATCGAAATAAGCTGCAGAGACCTGTAAACTTAGCTCCATCATGGGCACTATCCTTTGTTGTATCCAGGACATCTTCAAAGAGCGATGCCTCAAAGAGTGATGCGGCATCCATCATTAAGGAACTCCAGAACCCAGCATGTATCCTGTTCTCATTGCTATCATCTGGAAGGAGGTACAGGAACCTGAAGGCACATACGCAATGATTCAGGAACAGCTTCTTCCGCTGTGCCATCCAGTTTCTGAATGGAGATTGAACCCATAAACACTACCTCACTACTTATTTAATACGTATACAGAATGCTGGAGGAACTCAGCAGGCCAGGCAGTATCTATAGAAAAAAAAATACAGTGGAGACCTTGTGTGCTGAGACCCTTTGGCAGGACTGGAGAAAGAAAGATGCTACATTCCATTCAGAATACACCCAGCCCATTCAATTGTTCCTTATGACTCCTGCTCTTCATTCCTAGTGAATCTCTTCTGCGCATTTTCTACGTTCTTCTTGTAGTGCAGTAACAGTACTCCCAGTATTCCTGACAAATGTTTTGTACAACTGCAACTTGGAATCCCAACGAGAGTATGGTTGCAGCTATGACAGGCAATATAAAGGAAGTCCCTTCTCTACATTGGTGCATCTGTACAATGATTGACTGTACCTGCTAAGACTGCATTGTCCTATCTCTTCAGGGCTTGACATTTTATCTAACAGGACATTTGGTTGGCTTTGGAATGCCTGCTGCTTCTCAGAATTATCAGAATCAGGTTTACCATCACCTGCATACGTCATGAAATTTGTCATCTTTGCGGCAGCAGTACAATGCAATGGAGATGGTGTCTCCAACAGGATTACACCACCAAGCACATCTTTCCCTCTCCCCACTTCCTGCTTGATGCAGGGATCACTCCCTACGTGACTCCCTTGTCCATTCGTCCCTCCCCCACTGATCTCCCTCCTGACACTTATCCTTGCAAGTGGAACAAGTGCTACACCTGTTCCTACATTCCAAAGCCAACCAAATGTCCTGTTAGGTAAAAATGTTATCAATTTATAAGAGGCATTGATAGGGTAGATAGTACTTTTCCAAGGGTAGAAGGTCTTTTCTAGTCTTTTTAAATGCAAGTGCCTAAGTTTAAAGTTGAAGATGAGAAATTTAAAGGTGATCTGATCATTGTTTCTCACTCAAGGTGGTGAGTATATGGAATGAGCTACTATTGAGGTTCTGAAGGCAGACACAGTTACAATGTTTAGGATAAATGTGGACAGGTTCATGAATAGTAAAGTAGTCTAGGAATACGGGCTTAATGTGGGCAAATGAGATTAGCACAGATAGGCATCATGGTCAGTGTGGACCTTAGGGGCCTGTTTATGTGCTTGAACAGGTCTTTGACTCTATAACAGGAACTCATTTTTAAATGAGTTGATGTTGGAGAATATACCTGGCTCGGTGTCAGGGGATGGCTGAGGCTTGAGGGAAAGCATTGGAGAGAGGTAATACTACAGTTCCCGAAGGATCAACAAGAGCCTGAGCATATAGTACACAGGCTGTTATTGGCACAATGGGATTGTTTTGCCTTTTAACACTATCTCCATTTTAAAGTGTCTGCTTTGTCAAATTAAATTTTAAATACATTTGGAGTCCATTAATTAAATGCATTATTAAAAAAATTCATGTGGATGTACAGTACAATTGGTCATGTTATCCACTGCATACGTAGTTGTAGGGCTGTTACTATTTAGGATTTAGTGAGACTATAAATATCATACGTGTATCATACTTTATGCATTTTTGCACCATTGATGAGCATGGTTAATGTTTAATTAATACTGTAAATCACTTCTGCCTCCCACAGCTTTTGATAGAAATTACACCACATGTCATTGCATTGTTTTGTGCCACCTGCATGCATTGATGCCATACTGGAGGTCAAAGAGTTTATAGAATAATGGTCATACGTAAAGTGCAAAGTAAATTTATTATCAAAGGACATACTGTATTTGTCACCATATACAACCCTGAGATTCATTTTCTTGTGGACATACTTAATAAATCTAATTAACATAACAGAATCAATGAAAGACCACATCCAGCAGGGCAGACAATCAGTTTGCAAAGGACAGCAAACTACGCAAACACAAAAGCAAAAAAAAAAAAGGGACATAATAATAAATAAATAAATAAAATATATGGAGAACATGAGATGAAGAGTTCTTGAACGTGAGTCCATTTCGATGATGGGGCAAGTGAAGTTGAGTGACCTTTATCCCCTCTGGTTTAAGAGCCTGATGGTTGAGGGGTAGTAACTGTTCAGGATCCTGGTGGTGTGAGTCCTGAGGCTCCTGTATCACCTTCCTGATGGCAGTAGTGAGAATAGCGCATGACCTGGGCGGTGAGCTACCCTGACGATGGATGCAGCTTTCCTGCGACAAAGCTTCATGTGTGTGGGTTCAATAGTGGAGAGGACCTTACCCGTGACGGACTAGGCCGTATCCACTACTTTTGGTAGGCTTTTCCGTTCAAGGGCATTGGTGTTTCTGTACCAGGCTGTGATGCAGCCAGTCAATATACTCTCCACCACACATCTAGAAAGGTTCAGCAAAGTTTTAGATGTCAAGTGGAATCTTCTCAAACTCCTTAGGAAGTAGAGGCGCTCCTTTTATTAGGGAAGTGTTTGAATTGACTTTATTGCTTACATCTCAGGCAAGTTTTGATTCCCTCTGTATTTAATGGATTTTGATGTGTTTTGGTTGATAGACAGCATTGCTAGTGAAACTTCAATCTGCTTGTCTTAATTGAATGGAACTTGACTATGTTGTAATGTGGAACTTGGTTTACGTGGAGATCAGATATAATCTTTGGTATCCTCAAAGAATGGTGCTCAAAGCCTTTCTCATTTATAAATGAGTATGGTAGTTATAAAGCTATGGGATAAAATGTAAACATCATTGGTGATCATTTACATTATGCATTTATCATCACCTAATCTTTAAATATTCCTCACAGATACAGGAGTTTTCAAATAATGAACTTAATATTTGAGGCTGTAACATTCGGTACATTGCCCATTTGACAGTGAAACTATCTTCCAACATTTACCCTGTACATTTCCAGAAAGAAAATACATTCATCCCAAGTGCAGTGGTATATGGGTTTACGAATCAGTAAACTGAATTGGAAGGAATCATGAACATTGATTTGAATCCTTTTACAGTTTTAATGATTTACAAATCAAATTTTGTAGCAAATTCAGCACTGTAGTATGCCAAACTACAATCCTACATACTAGCATAGTAGTTAGCGTTACACTCTATAGCACCAGCCATTGGGGTTCAATTTATAGTTGTGACTGTGAGGACTCCAATGCCATGTTTAAGTTTGATGATGACACCACTGTTGTTGACCAAATCAAATGTGACCAATGGGCATAAAGGAGGGAGACTGAACGTCTTGTTGAATGGTGCCACAACAACAACCTCTTACCAAAAAGCTGATTATTGACTCCAGGAGGAGGAAACCAGAGGTCCGTGAGCCACTCCTCACCAGAGGATCGGAGGTAGAAAGGGTCAGTCATTTTATATTCCTTGGTGTTATCATTTCATAGGATCTGTCCTAGGACCTGCACTTTAGTGCCATTTCGAAGAAGACATGGCAGAGCTTCTCCTTAGAGGTTTGCGCAGATACAACATGTTATCGAAAACTTTGAGAAACTTCTATAGATGCACAGTAAAGAGTATCCTGACTGGTTGCGTCACAGTTAGTACGAAAACACCAATGGCCAAGAACAGAAAGGCAGACAAAAAGAAGTGTGTACAGCCCAGTCCATCACAGGAAAAGCCCTCCCCACCACTGAGCACATCTACAAGGAGCATTGCTGCAAGAGAGCAGAGGCCATCAATAAGGATCCCCACCATCCAGGTCATCTGTCTCCTTGCTGCTGCTGGCAGAAAGGAAGTACAGGAGTCTTAGGTTCCCCACCTTCAGATTCAGGAGCAGTTATTACCCTTCAGCCATCGGGCTCCGGAACCAGTGTGGATAACTTCACTCATCTCAACACTCAACTGATTCCACAACCTATGGAAGCACTTTCAAGGACTCTACAATTCTTGTTCTCGATATTATTTATTGATCTATCACTATTATTGTTTGTATTGGATTTGCACTGTTTGTGTCTTCCTTTGCACATTGGTTGTTTGTCTGTCCTTGAGGAGTTTTTCTTTGATTCTATTTTGTTCCTTTGTATCGATTGTTAGCGGCTGGAAAAAAATGAATCTCAGAGTAGTATATGGTGACATACACTTGGTGGGCACTTTATCAGGTAACCCCTGTACCTAATAAAGTGGCCACTGAGTCTATGTTCATGGCTTTCTGCTTCTTTAGCCCATCCACTTCAAAGTTTGATGTGTTTTGCGTTCGGGGATGCTCTTCTGCACACTGCGGCTGTATATGTGGGGTTATTTGAGTTACTGTCGCTTTCCTGTCAGCTTGATCCAGCCTGACAATTCTCCTCTGACCTTTCTTAATAATAAGGCATTCACTGGATGTTTTTTGTTTTTCGCACTATTCTCTGTAGACTCAAGACTGTCGTGCATAAAAATCCCAGCAGTTTCTGAGATACTCAAACCACCCCACCCTGTCTGGCACCAACATTCATCCCACGGTCAAAATCACTTAGATCACATTTCTTCCCCGTTCTGATGTTTTGTCTGAACAACAACTGACCCTTTTGAACATGTCTGCATGTTATGCTTTGAGTTGCACGATTGGACGATTAGATATTTGCATTAATGAGGTGTATGGGTGTACCTAATAAAGTGGCCACAGAACGTATACGTTCTTTGAGAATCAATTTACCTTCAACTTTGATATCCATTAGAGCTAAAATTAATGGACGCAAGTTGTTTCTCCAGAATGTGCTGCGTTTGCTTTTTTTGTACGCTAAAAGGTTAAAATATAATGGAATATCAATAACTTTTTGAATAAATACATCAGCCGGAACCTGAGTTAACTCACATGGCAGTACATACCTTTTATTGCATACTCTGCGTGTTCAAGCTCTGAGTTCTTGCAAGTAGGCTTATGGAATTGAATTTTATGGAAAATTAATATTAACATTTGCCGCTGCTGTTACAATAATATCGCCCTTTTTGTTTATATTCTAGCCCTTGGAGATTCCTGATGGCCACCGAGCACCTTTCCCTTCCCACTATCGCAGCAGCAGTACTCGCAGTATTGACACACAGACACCCTCTGTGCAAGAACGCAGCAGTAGCTGCAGCAGCCATTCACCATGTGTCTCTCCCTTCTACCCCACTGGATCTCAGGAGGGAAGCCCATGCTCAGGAGAAGACCTTCAATATGACAGGGAAAAAGGTGAGAGTATAGGCTTCACAATGGGACTGAAAGGAATTTGTGACTTTGGTTCCATTGATCACCTGTATGTAGATTCAGACAGCGCAGTAAAATGGGCTTCATTGCAAAATGCTATATAAGTGTGCAGAAGTAATGATCTGTGCAATTCAGTAGACAAATAGATAAGTCATGTGTGAATATTCTGGTTCTGTTCAGGATAATTTGGTAGGCTCTATTGTCAAAACTGAACAATATTGGTCTAAAATCAATGGGAGGAATTATTGCTGCTGTATTTAGGGAAAAATTGTAAATCCTTTATTGTGCTGTTAGAAATACTGCACTTAGTTTTGAACATAAAACATTTGAGGTGGCAGATAGCAGTACTAAAAACAGATGATTACACCACTGAGTATCACCATTTAGGAACCTGAAGCTGCCAAAGTCATTCTGTGGGTGTTTCTTAGCAAAGGTGTGGAATGGGGTGGGGGGCAGCACGGGGGCCAGTTTTCTTGGTGCCACAGTGGGCTAGGCAGAACACCGAACCTGACCAGTTTTTGTCCCATTGAAATTGCGATAGGTGTGTGTACTCCTGTGGGTGCTGAGGATGAAGATCTGTCCGATGGATTCATCTACCATTACTCCTCAGCCTCATCTTCACAGTAACGTACTTTGTGATGTTTTTGCTCCCACTGCTCAGATTTGCAGAAGTACTTACAATTTAAGTAGAGAGTAATCATAGCAGTTCTAATGTCCATAGAGTGACTGGGGAAATCTACTAAGCGGTGGAACTAGGGAAAGCATTACAGCAACCCACCCTGTTGGTGTTTTGAGAAGACGGCAGTTTGAACTGCTGTTGTTTGTATGTTATCCAGTGGAATGCAGACATCCAGAGACAAGTAAGGATTGGTAACTTAGGGATGATATGTGCTTAAAGGTCTGCGTTACAATTTCCTTGAGTGCATTCTGCATGGAGTTGCTGACCACATTTTCTCCCCAGTGCTGACTTTGAAAGTGATCACAAAGTTCACAAAATTATCCATTGTGTAAGAGAATTTCAAATGCACTGGATCATATCTTTGTTCCCAGAACGGTAAAGGTACCTAATTATTTCTGAATTGAGATCAGACAAACCTAGTTTCAATAAATACCAATTTTCCCTTAATTAATGTTGCTTTACCCTTTTTCCTTTTGCTGTCTCCCTCTCAAGACAGTCGTCATTATGTTGGCACTTAACAAACTGATTATACTTTAACTGATTTGCCTTTTTCAACCTGCCATATGTCAAGTATTTTCTTAAGTTTTGAATGCAATTCTGGTTTAATCTTTGATGGTTATTATATTTGTCCCTATATTTCCCCATGAAAGTTAAGGTTTGTCTTCCATGGGTATGACTCCAGGAAGGAGAGGAAATATAAAGGAGCCTATATTTTTTTCATCTAGCTCTTCATTATGCAGATATCCCACAGCAATGAATTATCCTTTTAAGTTGCTCCAGAGATATCTCGTCCACAGTCCTAATCCAAACACAGGTACTTATCAGTCCTTATTTTACCTGTCACTAATTTGTAATTTGGTTCCTTTGCTCTATAGTCCTGGTTTAATTTATTACAATGCTTCAGATAAGCACGTTCTATTTTGCCCCGTTTTTGATTTCCTTTCATTTAGCTCCTAACAAACGTTTTCCACTAACTTATCATTCTGAATTAGCGATGAGTTTGGTCATTCTTTCTTCATTTGTACTTTCATGGTTACAGAACTTAACATAGTGTTAATGGTGTTTAAACTAAACTACAATAACCCAGGCTCTGGACATGATATCTATATGAGGCTTCTCTTACAAGATACCAATACATCTTTTATATTGATGTCCCCCTCTTTAGCCACTGCCTTATCTTTATTCAAGGTTTTGGCACCCAATCAATTGATATAAACTTTGTTGGACAGCTTTCTAAGTACACTCTCTTATGGACCTGAGAAATCTGCAACCTGGAAGATGGCCACACACTTTGATTAGGGTCTGCTTTTTTTTTTTTTTAGCTAAAGTAATCTAAAAGTAACCCCACATCTTTTTGTCATCTTATGCTTCAAATGTCAGCTGCTTCAAATATATGGAGTTTCTGCTTCAGCTGTTTGTTGTGATGAAATATTCCACACCCCAGTGATCATCTCATTGAAGCAAAGAAAGTTTTTGAAGAACCAGGACAAAGTAGCCAGAGAGTTGATGTTTTCTCAGGCTGGGATGCCTATAATAAGGGTCACAATATCAAAGTAAGAGTTGATCCATTTAGAATTGAGATGAGAAGAAAAGTCTTTACCTAAGGGGTGTTGAATCTTTGGAGTTCTCTGACAAGGAGGCTTGGTCATTTGAGTATATTCAAGACTGAGATCAGATGGAATTTTGGATATTAAGGGAATGAAGGGTTAAGCTGTTGGAAAGAAAAAGTTACTCATGATTGGTGAAGCCAACGCTGGTTAATGCTTCTTTTTCCTATGTTAATAATTGCATGTGAAAACTCTCTTCCAATCTGCTTTCTTAATTCTTTGTGACATTTAATAGGATTTTCTTTTTTTCCTTTACGGCATATACAGATTTACAATGTAAATTCCCTTTTACAGTAATTCCTGTTCATACCTACTCTACCTTTCTGAATATTAGAGGCTAGTTTTTTTTCTCTCAAGTCATTTCTTGTACAGTTTTCATTGGAACAGAAAAGGCTAAGTTTCTTGTTCCTGGAGTGATACTGGTGAATTTATACTGCACATTCATTGTCTATGATCAATGGAGCAGATTGTTACTCTGACTTCTTATTCCAAAGAATACTGCTGTACTTTGTGTTATCTGTGAAAACTTGCATGTTTGGAAAGTTAAGTACTTGGATCTTTATTTCACCATTCATCCTGACCCCTCATTCCTTTCCAAAATATATTGCTTTACACATCTCCAGTAAACTTTACCTGCATTGAAGATATTCCTATGATGTCATTAACAGGTTATTTTGGTATCAGGTAGAATGTTTACTTTGATGTGAGTGTGTGACAAATGCCCAGGTTTATATATTACCAAAAAAAGACTGCATATGCTGAAAAAGTAAAATGAAATCAGACAATGCTGGAAATATTCAGCAGGTCAGGTTGCATTTGTGGGGAAAGAAATGGATGTAACCTCTCAAGGCAAGACCCTTTCTCAGAACATGGAAGAAATAAGAAGAAGCTTGTTAAGTTGCAGGAAGGATGGGGGAGGTGGATATACCACTTAATATTGAATTCTATGTCAGCCAGCTTTATTTCCGTCTGTATCATTCATCTAACTGAGATATTGGTTCAGTTTGTTTATTTTAGTTCTTTTTTTTTATTCTCTGGAAATGCAGGATATACTCGGCCAGATCTGTCAGGCATGTCTGCATTTCACACTCCTGCATTCTTTGGTCTACTGCCCCCATTTACTCCATGGACAGATGACCTTGTTTACAGCTTATCCTCATGGTTACTGCTGTTTATCCTATTGGAACCAATTCCCTGCCCCACCCTGCAGCCTAACAAGCTGCTTTTCTCCTTCACATTTCTGATAAAGGATGAAGGAGTTAACATATGAGGAGCGTTTGGCAGCTTTGGGCCTGTACTCACTGAAATTTAGAAGAATGCGTGTGTTTTTGATTGAAACCTTCCAAATGTTGAAAGGATTAGATAGAGTGGATGTGGAGAGGATGTTTCCTATAGTGGGGGTATCTAGATCTAGAGGGCGCAGCCTCGGAATTGAGGGGCAACCTTTTTAGAACAGAGGTAAGGAGGAATTTTTTTAGCCAGAGAGTAGTAAATCTGTGGAATGCTCTGCCACAGACTGCAGTGGAGGCCAAGTCCATGGGTATATCTAAGGCGGAAGTTGATAGTTTCTTGATCGGTCAGGGCATCAAAGAATATGGCGAGAAGGCAGCTGCATGAGGTTGAGTGGGATCCAGGGTCGGCCATGATAGAATGGTGGAGCAGATTCCATGGGCTGAATAGCCTAATTCTGCTCCTAAGTCTTATGGTCTTGGTGCCTCTCTGTGTTCACAAATTTGGCTCATAATTATATATTTTAAAATCTTCTACTAGATATCCATAGGTACCTTGTTGCTCTTTCTTCTCAGAGGCAAGTTTAGCATTGGTCCCTGGAAGAAAATGCATGTGTGAGGAGGAAAAATTAAATCAAGTTCTTGCAATGTAATTCTTGTATTTTGTAAGCATCCCATTGAAACCTTTGGTTTCAGCATTTTTTTCCACTTTTTCTTGCCCTGTCTTTGTACTTCACTATTCACTCCAAATTGAGATATGATCTCATGAAAGCTCCTTGAATAGTTAATTGCCCATAGCTATTAGAAGAACTTGTGATCACAGTTTTAGAAGAAATTACTTGCCCATAACTGTTAGAAAAACTTGTGATTGCAGTTTTACCATCTTACTTTGTTTACCTTAAAACAAAACTTAAACCATATTTCACTGTTTTGTTTTTGCCCTGGTATATTTGCTTTATTGTGGTACCAAAGAAATTGTGGCATACTGGGATTGGAATGCTTCCTAACAAGGATCCAATAGCAGTGTTAGGCTGATAGTCATATGTACTGTGATGTTGCAGGCTCCTTTAGGAAATGAAGCCTCCACCCTGATAACAAAGAGCATTTTTAGTTCTGTCTGTTTGTTTGTGCTCATTTACAGTGAGATAGTTTTCTTTCTTGCCTAATTACCCCTCTGTCTATGGCCTATTAGTCCAGGTAGCAAAATCTTGGTGAAGGGAAATCTTAGCATTTCACAATGAGGACATATTGGAATAGAAGAGCATTTTCTGTGCCTTGCCATGTGAATTCTTAGGATTTTCCTATATTCTTTGTCCATCAGCTGTTCATCTATTCTTTAGGTGTTTGTAAAAGCATTTTTCCTCTGACTGGAAAACTTATGTAAAGCAAAGACTTTATATAATTATTATAAACCCATGTGAGATTCTGGCTTGTTCAGGTTTTTTTTCTGATTATTTGCTGAACAATCATTTGTCCCACAAAATAGGATTGTTGAGTCATACAAACAATTTGATTTTAGTCTCATAATGGCAAGCATGTTGCAACTTTCAATGCAAGGCTTTTCATTAAGTACCTAGAGCTGATTTAATTTTCCTTGCACTCTTTGAGAATGTGAACACTTATGCCCTGTTGTCTCAATTTATCATAACAAAGAAAGTCATAAAAATGTGTACAACAAAAATAAAATTGAAAGGTATGTGTAGAATCCACAATTTTGTTTCAGTTGGTGTTAAAGTAAGCCATAGTTGATTCAAGATTATTTGACACTTTTGCAGAAGAGAGCTGGATAGAAGTATGTTGAAGGTTCTAGAAGTATTTGCTATTACTAATGGGGAAATAACTTAAACACCCCATCAATGAAACGAGAAGATAACTAATTCTAAATGAACTTGTGTAGATGTAGCTTAATGGGCTTTTCTCTTTTGTAGCTTTCTGGTTTGTTTTTATTCTTATGAAATATCTCCAATGTTGCACCACTGGGCAGTCAAATATCTTCTCTATTCATTAGAGTGGATGGTGACATCTGATGGTCTTCATAGCTCCATGTTCATCTTACCTAAGAGGCAGTCATGTTAATTTCCTTGTTAGTTACAGAAGCTGTGTACATTCAGTAGAATTTTTAAAAAAATCTACTCCTCATTGGACACAAATGTAGGATTTATCATGATGGAGTGGCTGTGGGATCGCCCTTTTTGCCGGTTATTGCTCATTTCTACATGGAGGACTTTGAGGAGAGGGCTCTGAGTTCATCGCCGTTACCCCCCAAATGCTTCTTCAGATACATCGATGACATCTTTGTAGTGTGGCCTCATGGACTCCGGGCACTCCAACAGTTCCACCACCATCTGAACAGTATACATCCAAACATTTAATCTACGATGGAGATGGAGAAAAATGGTTACCACCCGTTCCTGGACGTTCTAATCCAGTGGAACACGGATGGTAGCCTTGGACATGATGTATATCGGAAACCCACTCACACAGACTTGTACCTCAACAATAACAGCCACCACCATGCTTCCCAATGTAGAACGGTCCTTTCTTCTTTGATTAACCGTGCAAAAGCTATTTCAGACATTGAGAGTCTCCACAATGAAATAAGATGATTACGCACAGCGTTTTTATGGAATGGCTACAAGGTGAAGGAAATTGATCTGGTCCTTAAGAGGACTGACAGAAAAACCAAGAAACCGAACAATGAGGAGGAACCTATCACTACCGTCTGTCCTCCCCATATTTCCACAGTTTCTGGAAGGATCACCAGGATGGGACCGCATGGTAAAGGAAGCCATTGAAATAAAACTAGAAGAAAAGAGTTTTAACCAAGTCAAAGGACTTGGTTTAATAACTGGAATTCAATTGTAAGCTGGGTGGGAGAGCGAAACCTGATTGGACAAGGACTGACCAATCGGGGGGGACGGACTTCGGGGATATTAATACCACTGGACTAGACATACCCAGGCATCATCCCTGAAGAAGATGGCAGAGTTTGTCATTGAAACATTGGTTATAATTTTTACCTGTACAAGTCAGAACCTTGAGAAGAGTTTGTTAGATTAAATTCTGTTTTTCTCCTGACAATGACAACCAGCTGAAATTTGCTTGATTCTATTGAGATAAGAATTTCCAAGAGCTTTTCTTAAATAGTTCAGCCCTTTTGTGTTTACCACTCTTGGGAGTTAGCAGTGCCACTGGCTATGAAATTACTCCACTTGTTTGATGGGACAAACTCAATGGTCAGTCTTACTTTTCATGTGCTGAGTGTCTGCCCAGATCAGTGTAGTTGGGCAGAAGTACCCATTTCTGTGTTGTGTAATTGGCATCTTCATGTCCGTTCTTTGATTATGTGGAATACATCAACGCAACAACATGTTATTTTCGGTCTTGCCAAGTTGTGCACTTTCAGGTGCATTAGGAATTCAATGTTACTTGAATTATATATCTGAATTTTCACATCAAGTATATTTTATTAGGACACTTGTACCACTTTTGTAGTAAAATTTGTGGCATTGAGATA